>NC_052058.2:153812056-153954556 GCF_903992535.2 Arvicola amphibius | reverse complement strand
TACACCTATATGAACATATACATGCAAAACACATAATAAATAAAATATATATTATTATGCTGAAAACTTCACCACTATCCTTGCTGACCATCTCATCTTCCAAATCTAAACCCAGGACAGTCCCATTTGCTGACAAAGTTGGGCTCTGATTGGCAGGAGCATATGCCCTGTGCTCGCTTGCTGGGGAACCTTGGCTCTAAGTGCCCCAGCTTTGCAGAGGCACAGATGTTGTCTGTCTATCCCTCTACCCATTGATCTCATGCCCAGTTCGACACCAGCCCAGACTTGCTACCACGAAGGACCAACACAAGTGGTTCCAAAGGGAGCAGCTGTTTCTCTAAAATAAGGATTTGCCCTAATCTGTAATTACCCACAGCTCTGCCGGGCACTCTGCTTGAGTGTCCCATGGGCTGCGGACTCCACCTGGCTGTGATGGCTCTCTCCTTTAGAAAGGAGGCTCTCCCAACAAGCGTGCGTGTGTGTGTGTGTGTGTGTTTGTGAGTATGTGTTTGCATGTTTGTGCATGCGTGTGTGCGCATGTGCATGTGTGCGTGTGCGTGTGCGTGCGTGTGCGTGTGCATGTGTGTGTCCGAGCACCTCTCTACCCTTGCTCACCCATGCGGGCCTGGAGCATCAGGCTCCTCACCTCCTCTGAGTCCTGATACACACTGGCTTCTCTCCCAAGCTCTGCCAGCCATTAGTTGCTTCCCTTGCCACACTGGCAGGTGCAAGCTCGAGCCATTCAACAGCCTCCACCGGATTGGTGCAGTCACTTAGTAATCTGGGCCAGTTATCTACTGCTTTCTCTGGCCTCTGAGAAAATGAGACGTGTGGTTAAAATATCGGAAAAACAAAAACAAAATGCTATTTTCCAGGGACTGTGATTCCCATTTGTTCTAAGTCCAAAATGAGGCACTTTGAAGTTGTTGCTATGGTGTGAGTGTCCCTTCCCAGACTCGTGTTGGACTGTCATTTGCCAATGTAAAGGCACTGGGAGTTATGTGCATGAAAAAGTGTTTGGTGGGCGAAAGCACCCCTCTCAAGAGTGAGCTTGAGACCTCCATTAAAGGGCTTTTGGAGTAGGTACTGACTCTTTGCCCGTCTGCTTTCTGCCTACTGGTTTTGCAGTGGGGGAGATTCTCAACAGAGACTTCCCAACCCAAGCTTTTTTGTTTCTAAATTAGCCAGTCTGTAGCATTGCACAATGCAGGCTGATGCGGCCGTTAAGCTAACAGTCTCCGTGATTAAATAATAACTAGTCAACTAAAAACACAAGATAAATCCAAAGAATCAAATATACCCCAATGTATGAGGCATAATACAATAGAAAATACAGAAGATTGCTACTCTAAAATAACAGAAACATCATCAACTAGAATCAACACAGATTTCGTGTAATATTTATATCGCAGTTTGAATGTGAAAGTCCCCCATAGGATAATGAGTTTGAAAACTTGTTCCCCAGCTGATGTCTCTATTTGGAAAATGTGCTGAGCATTTAGAAGGTGGAGCCTCATTGGAGGAAGTAGGGGGAACTTCAGAATGTATATAGCCCAGTCCCACTTCAAGTTCACGCTCTGCTCCCTGAGTGCAGATACAATGTGGCCAGCCATCTTTCTCTTCCTCCCCCATGCCTTTCTTGTTTCCTGTCCTGTCTTCCTTGCCATGATAAAATGACCCCTTAAATTATAAACCAGAATAAACATCTCTTTTTTAAAAAAAAATCTTGCTTTTCAAATATCTAGTTGCAACAGTGAGAAAAGCAACGGATACATAAAATTTGTACTGAGAAATGGGGGTGTTGCGGTGATAAACCTGAAGGCGTGGTTTAAAAATTGGTTTGGGGGAGAAACAAGTGTTTGCAGCCTCAGGAAACATAAGTCCTAAGATACCATCAGCAGAGCTTAATGAACCATTCTGGTGTGTGTTTGGAAGACTAGCACGCCAAGAGACTCCAGAAGATGGAGACACGCCTTGTGGTAGTGTCATTCCTTAAGGTTCTGGAGCCTTTGGGGAAGGGGTCAGATTGTGGGAAGGAGTGGATTAGTGGGGGGCAAGACTTGGGGTTTTGTAGCTCCATTCCACTTCTTTACTCTTTATTTGTAACTGCAGAGGCACTGTGGCTGGTTAGCCTCCTGCTTCCAGGCTTTCTCTGCCTGTGACCCTGTCTTCTGCATCATGGCTGAGTGATTCCTCTTTAATGTTAAGCAGAATAAACTCTTTCGCCTTTAAATTGCTTCTTTTCAGGTATTTGGTCGAGAAAAGTAATTAGTACAAGTTATATAAAAACTACAAGTCACTTCGTGTTCTCGGTGAAGAAGAATCATTATAAACGTGGCATTTTATCTCCCAAATTAACTCCAGAGCTCAGTTTCATCCTATTAAAGGCAAATATAGACTACATCATAGAGCTTGACAATCCTGTATCTAGAGACACAGGAAATTCTACAGAAATTCAGAGAAGAAAATGATCTTGGTACTCGGCATTCACTGGGGAAAGGTCTCAAGACTCTCCATGGACACTAAGACCCATGAATGCTCGGGCCATCTTAGCAAAGTGACTCATGTTTGAGTACAAATCATGACTGCCTCCCAGATACTTTGAATTATTTCCAAATTGTTTACAATGTCCCATCATACAGCGTAAGTGTTATGTAGGTGACTGCTCTGCTACACTTCTTGGGAAATAGATGAGGAAAAAAGTCTCTACATGTGCAAAATAGTTAGAAATGTTTTCTCTCCTCGCTTTCTTTCTCTCCCTGCCCCCAGTGTCTCAAGTAGCTCTGGCTGGCTAGACTTGACCTCACCATGTATCTGAGGATGGCCTTGAGCTACAGAGTCAGCCTTCTGCTGCTGAGATTGCAAGCCTGTGCTACCAAGCCTGGTTTATGTGGTACTGGGAATAAAACCCAGGACCTCCTACATGCTAGACAAGAACTCTACCATCTAAGACAGGCTCCTTACCCTGCAATGTGTGTGTGTGTGTGTGTGTGTGTGTGTTATGCCTATGTATGTATGTATATGTATATGTACATGTATGGGCTTACAGTTACATGTGTGCACACTCATGTGGAGTGAGGTTGATGTCAGTTGTCTTCCTTAACCACACTTCAGCTTGCTTACGTATTGAAAAGGAGAAAAGCACAATGAAAGGAATATAAAGGGGTTTTTGTATGAGACAGGACGACATCACAAAACTCCTTGTTGACTTTAAGGGAAGTGGACAGCCCAGTGTATGAGATGATAATGTTGAGCTGGGATCTGCCTCTGACACAACACTCTGGTGACGGGGTGGGGGTTGGGGGAAAGAGTTAGAGCCTGGCTGGGGGAGATTGGCTAGGCCGCTACAGACTTCACACAGATCCTTCAAGTGATGACAGAGGGGATGGTGATGGAGACGGAGAGACATGGAGAGACTACAGAGACAAGCAGGAAGTGAAGCTGATCCTGCCCTACTATGGGGATAGAGATGAAGAGAGAGGCATGGGAACAATGGCTGGGTTCTTGGTTTGTGCAAGAAATTCGGATGGTTTGTAGATGCATGAAGTGAGTCAGAAAACTAAAATAGAAAAATACACATAGAAAAACAGTTCCAAAGTCCAGTTTGGGGCCTGGTAAGATGGCTCAGTGGTTAAAGACACTTGCTGTCTAGCAATCTAAGCCTGACAACCTGGGTTCAATCCCCAGAACCTACTTAAGGGTGGGAGGAGAGAACTGACCCTGTGAAGTTGTTCTCTGACCTCCACGTAGTCACCATAACACTCATGTCCCCCAATAATAATAACCGGCAATGATAATAATAATAATAATATTAATACAGTTAAAATAGGATTGTAAAGTTCAATGTAAGGTGTGTTAGACCGAGGGTTTCTCAAGGACACATTGTCAGCATGATGGGCTCTGATTGACAAGATAACAGGAATACAAGACTACACTCTGAGAGTCCAAGCGAGAATGGAACTCTCTGACCTCGGGGTCATCCTCGACTTTGGATGTGAGATGCCCACACCATGAATGACGTGCAGCCGCGCTGAGATGCCATGGCACCTGTGGGCATCCTTCCTCTGACTCTGAGTAAATCCAAGTGCAGGCTGAGGGCCAGAGGATTCTGAGCATGAGAACCGGGCCACAGGGTTCCAGGTCTACGTTAGCACAGTAGTCGGGGCAGTGGCATTAAAAGCTACCACTGTTTTTCATACCTGTTCATCGCATGCAAATGTATTCTAATCAACATGTATTATTTCACTAGGCTATTAAAAGACCAATAGAGGTTCTTCTTGATAAATAAGTTTACAAAGAAATAAACAATAAATGACTTGTTTCTTTTTATTCGCTTCACCAGTTATGATATTTGAAGAACAACAATGTTTGGAAGAGAATGGAAGAGTGGAGGAGGGTCTGGCTGGCCATCAGTATGAGAAAGAACCACAAGGACCAAGAGAAAAAACACTTTCGAACCTAGTGACAAACTGCAGGTAGTCTCTATCTCCATATAAGAAGTACTGTGTGTGTTTGCATGCACACGTGCACACGTGTGCTTGTGTATGTGTGGTATGTATGCAGGTGTGTGTATGTGTGTTGGGGTGTATATGAGTGCAGGTTTGTATGTGTAAATATATATGTGGTGTGTGTGCATGTGTGTGTATTGTGTGCATGAGTGTGTGTGTGTGTGTGTGTGTGTGTGTGTGTGTGTGTGTGTGTACAGTTACCTGTGTATGCTTACAAACAAAAATGAGGTTAACCTTGGATGTTGTTCCCCACCCACTGACCAGGAGTCCACGGAGTGTGTCAGGACGGCTGGTTAGTGAGCCTCAGGAATCTGCGGTGTCCATCTCCCCCGGATGGGGACTACAGGCACATGCCATCGCATGTCAGTTCTCCCAGTTTTTCATGTGCATCCTGAGAACCATACTTGGGCCTCCATAGTTGTGCAACCATCATTCTTTGATGGAGGAGGGTCACCTGTCTATGTGTCACTCTCATTGGGTAAGTAATAAAGAAAACTGCTTGGCCTGATAGGTCAGAACATAGGTGGGTGGAGTAGACAGAACAGAATGCTGGGAAGAAGGAAGTGAGGCAGACGCCTTAGGCAATCACCGTGCCTCTCCTCTCTGGGTCAGTCGCCATGAAGCCAGCCACCAGGTCAGACATGCTGAATCTTTCCCTGTAAGGTACCACCTCGTGGTGCTACACAGATTACTAAATATGGGTTAAAGCAAGATGTGAGAGTTAGCCAATAAGAGGCTAGAGCTAATGGGCCAAGCAGTGTTTAAATGAATACAATTTGTGTGTTGTTATTTCAGGGCATAAGCTAGCCAGGGGGCCGAGAGCCAGGAGGCGGGAAGCGACCAGCAGCTCCTTCTACAACTTTTTTACTGAGCTATCTCAACAGCCAGGGCCACCATTTCTTTTTCTTGTTAAAATTTTTCTTTATCACTTTATATTATGTCTGTTGGGTGCTTTGCCTGCATTTCTACTTGTGCAGCATGTGTGTTTGGTGCCCTCGGAGTCCAGATGAGGGCAGGTCTCAGATGCCCTAGAAGTTGCGGATGGTTCTATATGGTTGCTGGGAACTGAACGCCGGTCCTCTGCAGCAGTATTCGGTGATCTTGACTGCTGAGCCTTCTCTCCCCAACAGTGCTATTTCTTAACAAGATGCACTCAAAACAGCTTCTGCGATCCCCCTGTCCAATTCATCAGAGCTGCCCAGTGCAGGCTCCAATTCAGACCCATTAATAAAAGCTTAAATTTATCCAAAGAAATTGAAACAAAGTTCTTCCCTTCCCCTGCCATCTCTCATTACTCTTTCTCTTGCTTTTGCCTTCCCATGCAGATGCTCACAAAGCACTTGCCGCAGACTGACTCCCTGGTTCCCTGAACCGGTGGGATTTGGGCAGAAATGCCTTGAGAATTGCTCAGATGCAGCCCAGACCTGGCTGGCTCTGCTGAAATCCAAAACCCATCCATGTGGAGACGGGTACTTTTCTCAACCTTCCCTGTCACGATGGATCCTCATGGTGCCCCCCCCCCACCCCGGCTGCATCTCAGAGTGCGAAGATCTGACACCTGCTTCCTGCCAGAGCCTGCTGCCTCATTTCCATCCCCTGCAACCTAAAATTAGATGACATCGCCAGGAAGATGTTCATCCCAAGAAAAGCAGTTCTACTTAGCAACAAGGGCCCGACTCTGCAGCAACCACTCTGGGAAACCACATCAGGCCTGTATGAGAAGGGGAAGGGGAGGAAGTTGCCTTGGGAAATGGACCACACAAACAGCCAAGTGCCTCACCATCCCTAAATGGGATTCGAGGCCCTTTGTTCTAGGCAAATCCCTCCACCACCCACAGCCAGCTCCATGCAGAGCCTGTGAAGTTATAATTCCAGGTTATACCTCTGCTTTTGCATCATGTAATGTAACACCTGGGGCCAGGTTAGCGCCTCTCCTCTGATTAGAAATTGACAGAAAGCAGCTGATTATAACTCTGCCTGAAATGTCCCTTCCCTGACCCACATATACAATATATATATAGGTGTGTTTGTGAATATGCATTTTCAGATAGATATAGATATAGATAGAAAGAGATGGAGATAGAGATAGAGATAGATATAGATATAGATATAGACATAGGTAGAAACATAGATCAACAGACTGAAGAAACTGAGGGAGTTAGTTTCATTTGCATGTTTTATTTTTTTTTTCCTAATCAAGATGCGTTTTTGGAGGCTGCATTCAATTCCAATTAGGGGAAGCTTTCATGCCTTTTATATCAGAACAACTATATTTAATATCGCCACTCACTCCAAATAGTAATTGGATTTTATAAGGTATGAGGCTTTTAAAGCTACCCCAGGTCTCAGAATCTTCTCTCTGCTGCTAATGAGCCACGCTGGCTGAGTTTGAGGCACAAATGCACTGGCAGGGGCTCCCCAGGCACCGCCGTCTCCCACCGCACCTCTCCTGGTGGCTATAGAGGCATGCGCAGGGCCTTGGTTAATTTTCACAGCCAAGGGAGGAAGCAGTTGGTTTTTCGAAAAACTACATAAGTGATTTGAGGGAATTGGCACACTGGCTTTTTAAAGAATTCAGAATTAGGATTTAAATATAAAGACTGCAAAGAAGAGGGAGGAAATCACACCATCAGAAACATGCTATCCTCTGGAAAATGCTTCAGCTTTTAGGGAAAGGGGAGACTTTTGCAATATTCATTGAGATTATTCATGATGTCGTCCACCTCAGGCTGCTTCCGTGGCTACGAATAAAAATTTCTCCAATGTCAGAAGATCTTTCAAAGAAGCCAGAATGACACATTAATTGTACTAAGAAGATAAAATTTTTAAAGCCAATAGCAAAGACCAGAGAATCCTCTTCTGGAATCTGGGAGCGTGCCCATACACAGCCTGGAATTCTACCAATTCCCCCACATTTCCTTTCATGAGGTAGTCAAGAGATAACATGAAATGTATCAGGAAACATCTTCTGGATTCTGGGAAGACAGTGGAAAAGAAGAGCCAGGAACCTGCCTTGCCACCCAGACAACAGCCCCACTGACAGAGCCTGTCTGCTGTAACCCTGGAGCAATGGAGTCCTTTGAGGGCTCCACTCTTCCAAGGGAAGGCACACATTTTAAACTGCCAACTTCCGTCCATTTCCACTCTGGATGCAGCAATGGCCACTCATTTCCCACCTTCCAGTGCTGCGGGTCACATGTTCCTGGAACAGCTGGTAGGCAGCTTTGAGAAGCAATGATAGATAAAAATAAAATAAAACTGTCCTCAAAACCTGTGTTCTAGCCGGGCGGCGGTGGCGCACGCCTTTAATCCCAGCACTCGGGAGGCAGAGGCAGGCGGATCTCTGTGAGTTCGAGACCAGCCTGGTCTACAAGAGCTAGTTCCAGGACAGGCTCCAAAGCTACAGAGAAACCCTGTCTCGAAAAACCAAAAAAAAAAAAAAAAACCAAAAAAAAAAAAAAAAAAAAAACCCTGTGTTCTGAGCATGGATTGCTACTTTGGAGCCCAGAGGTAAAGATGCTTGGATGAGTGGAAATGTCACACATTTCCAGAGACTTGAAAATGATGCTTTCCTGCTTTCCTTTTTGGGTCTTTCTCCTCCTCCTTTAGAAGGCAGACATCACGGACCATGACACAGAAAAACGAGTCAGATTCAGGAAGATGATGTTCCTCATATGCTGTCTCCCCTATATGGAGCATGGGCTTATATAGATGCACACAGATAGACACATGAGAGCAAAGGGGAAAGGACTGTAGGAGGGAGAAGAGACATGAAAGGGGGAGAGAGGGTAACATGGGAAAAGAGAGAAAGTATCACATTCATATATAAAATAAAGATTTCAAGTGGCTGTGTGGGAGAGAGAGAGGGGGGACGGAGGGAGGGAGGGAGTGGAGGAGGGAGGGAGGGAGGGAGGGGAGAGAGAGAGAGAGAGAAGAGAGGAAGTCAGAATATGAACAATTCTCTGGACAGGAAGGGCAATCGGGTCAGGGAGGCATGAGGAGGCCTGAGTGTGAACTACAATAAGAACAAGGCACAAGGATGTGTGTGTGTGTGTGTTATGTGTGTGTGTGTGTGGTGTGTGTGTGTGAATGAAAATTGTCATCACACGGAAACCCATTATTTTTGTTCACTAACTTAAAAAGCATTAACAAAGCAAACCACTCACACAGAGAAAGAATGAGGGAGTCACTAAGCATGCCCGTGTACAAGATCAGCCACTGAAAAGGCCAAAGATGACCCCGAGGGGCCACTTTAGGCTCTTCTCTTAGCACAAAGATAGCCTTCAACAATCGGAATAAAATCAACTGAAACAATTACTGGACTAGGGGAAGAATTTGACTTCTGGAGTTACAAAATTAAAGTTAAAATGACCATTTTTTCAACACAACAAAAAAAAATCACAGTGCCATAAAAATACCAAATAAAGGCAAGTGGTCAAATGACATACTGACTACTTCTTCTTCTTCTTATTATTATTATTCTTTTTTTCTCTTCCTCCTCCTCCTCCTCCTGTTCCTCCTCCTCCTCCTCCTCCCCTTCTTCTCTCTTCTTCTTCTTCTTCTTCTCTTCTTCTTCTTTCTTCTTCTTCTCTTCTTCTTCTTCTTCTTCTTCTTCTTCTTCTCTTCTTCTCTTCTTCTTCTTTTTGGCTTTTTAAGACAGGGTTTCTCTGTGTAGCTTTGGAGCCTGTCCTGGAACTCTTTCTATAGACCAAGCTGGCCTTGAACTCACAGAGATCCGCCTGCCTCTCCTTCCTGAGTTCTGGGATTAAAGGCTTGCACCACCACGCCCCAGCTTGAACATGCATCTTAAAATGCACCAAAACCTAGATGAAGAAATGGAAGAGGTCAGAAGAGCCTTATGAGAAGAAAAGTGATATATTTAAAGAGAGAAATGGAAACAAAAAAAATCCTGAAATTGAAGTGCAGATTTTTCTAGAGGGATTCAAAGTCAAATTTGAGTACACAGATGGAAGAATCAGCAAATCTGAAGAAGAGACAATTAAATGAGCCTGAAATGAAGAAATCGGTAAGGCATAGGGAGTGAGCAGAGGGCAGAGGTGTGGGGTCTATAACAGTCTGACACCCCCCACTGAAGAAGGGCACAGTTGTCTGTGGGGCCCACAGCAGTCCGACATTCTCACTGAAGAAGGGTAGAACTGTCTGTGGGGCCCACAGCAGCCCCACATTCCCAATGAAGAATGAACTGAGCTATTGGTTCCATGGCAGTCTCACGTTCCCATTGAAGAAGTTCCAGAGAGAGAAAACAAACAAAAGTACACAGAGAGATTGCTTAAAGACACAACTGATGTGGGAGTCCCCTCTGTATGCTGTGAATATCAAGAAACTGTCTTGGCCTGTGATAGGGCCAAAGAGTAGAGCTAGGCGGGGAAAACTAAACTGAATGCTGGGAGAAAGAAGGTGGAGTCAAGAGATGCCATGGAGAAAGACACCAGTCTGCAGCCAGAACCTTGCCAGTAGGTCACGAGCCTCATGGTAAAATATAAAATAATAGAAATGGGCTAATTTAATATGTAAGAGCTGGCTAGGAATATGCTAGTGATTGGCCAAGCAGTGATTTAATTAATACAGTTTCTGTGTGGTTATTTCAGGAATCTGAGTGACTGGGAAACAAACAAGCAGCCCCCTACAACAAATTATATTGTAACTATAATTCTTGCTTGATAACTGTTTTGTTATAGTAATTTTACTATGTTAAAGTTAAAATCTTCCTTTTTATTTAACAGAAAAGGGGAAGTGGTGTAGGAAGTCCTTCTGTATATGTGTTGCTTTTATTGGTTAATGAATAAAAAAACTGCTTTGGACCTATAGCAAGGCAGGGAAAACTAAACTGAATGCTGGGAGAAAGTAGGCAGAATCAGTGAGATGCCATGGAGCCACCAGGAGAGAAAGACACAAGATACCAGCCAGAAACTTGCTGATAGGCCTCCAACCTCGTGGTAAAATATAAAATAATAGAAATTGATTAATTTAAAAGGTAAGAGTGAGCTAGGAATATACAGTTTCTGTGTGGTTATTTTGAGTCTGGGCAGGTGGGGACAAACAAGCAGCCTCCTACAACACACAATGACTGGAAATTCCTCAAATGTAAAGAAAGGCACAGAGGCAAAGATTTAAAAAAAACTCAACAGCCTGGTGGTGGTGGTGCACACTTTAAATTCCAGCACTCAGGAGGTAGAGGCAGGCGGATCTCTGTGAGTTCAAGGCCAGCCTGTTCTACAAGAACTAGCTAGTTCCAGGACAGGCTCCAAAATCTACAGAGAAACCCTGTCTCAAAAAAAAAAGAACTCAACAAACACCCAGAAGGATGAACTTAAGGAGTCACACCAAGACATAGTCTAGTCAAACTGCCAAAAGACTGAGAAAAATCTCAAAAGTGGTAGAAAAAGAGAAATCACAGACAGTTGTCCTCATTAAAAAATTAAGGCATATTTCTCAGCAGCATTATAGGAGTCCAGAGGCAACAGACTTCTATATTAAACAGGTGAAAAACTTTAACAAAACAACAAGAAAAACCATTGTCACCAACAACCCTATGTCTGGCAAAAGTGAGAAGTTGGTGTTGTTAAATAAACAAAGCCCGGGGACCTCAGTACACTAATCCTGCCCTAAATGGATTGCTCAGAGGAGCCCTGCTTGTGACTAAGGAGCAAAGAACAACCAGCTTACTGCGGTGTGAAGAAAGACTTAAGAGGTTTTATAAAGCCACGACTGTAGGCATTTTTAACTTTATCTTTTTCTTTTCAACATGATTGAGGAGACCAAAGCCCTCAGAACAGCTACAAGTCTGAAGCCCCACACTACTGCACCTTTGGCTTGTACTTCCATGCCTATGATTCGACTGGCACCTTTTGAAAGTAGTTATTAATTCATGGTTTGGGACGCATAATGTTTAAGATGTAATGTGGCCTTCTAGAAGTGGCATTGTGACATTAGTGGCTGAAAGGAGCAGAAGTTGAACTGGTGCAGTGCTTTCGAGGGTGACTGGGCCTTTCTCAGCCCAGATGTCAGTCCAGATGTGCTTGACCATCAAGCGCTGGACCATCAATGCTCACCCAAAGTCAACCCAAGGCAGTGGCTCTCAAGCAAGTTGCCTCACATCAGTGATGATTAAAGGCATGGCCCACACAGGTGTTAAAAAACAGTGAAAACAGAAGAAAATCAAGAAAGGTGGGGATTTAGTGGGAAAGGCAAGAAATGCCTAATGGTGGGAAAGGTCCCAAGGAGGAATGGGGGGGGGGGGGCGGACACAGCTATGCTTTAAGGGTTTTTAATATTTTAATTGGCTGAAACTAGACAAAACCTGATATAATTACGATTGAAACTTGTTAATTCTCAAGTTGTAGCTTGGAGCCTGGTGGTGGGGGTGAGGTGACCTGCACACTCCTGGCATGGCCCCTTGGCCTGGCCAGGGAGGTGAACAACATACTCTGCCCACTGACACATTTATAGATGTGGCCATGCGTGTGCTACAGCCCCTCTCTGCCCACCCCTCTCCCCAACCAGCTTTGCTAACTGTTCCCTCAGCTCATCGTGCTGGTCTCCAACCTTGCTTGGATGGTGTCTTGCTGGCTATTAATTATGCCATCCTTGTTCTCATGTTTACGTGAATAGTTTATAGTTTTACCACGGGCCTCTTTCCCTTTACTGCCTATAGAGAGCTAACTCCTGCCTCTGAACTATAAAGGAGCATATGGGTTTTTGGCAGCACTAAAGATAGAGCCCAGAGTCTCACATATGCTAGGCAAAATCTTTACTACTGAGCTACATCTCCTCCAGCCCGGGGGAGATATATTTCATATTATTGATGTTAAGTTGATAGAAATTCAAATTAAAGTGTTCTAATTTTATTTGTTAAATGCAATCCATGATAACCATAAATAGAATAATTACAGAATAAACAGAAAAGTAAATTATAAGAGGAACATTTTACTAGTTAGAGTCAAGTAGATACAAAAGAACAAAAGAGCAAAAAGTGGATGTCATATAGATAAGAAATAGTAAAATGACAGAAATCCTTTGTCAGCAATTACTTTAAATAAAAATAGTTTAAACTCTTAAATTAAAAGACTAAAAATGGACAGCTTGCTCCAATTCTGAGGGGACTTAAGAGGTGAGTGAAGAGTCACATGGCAGAACACCCCACTCTCTAGGACCTCTCCAGTGGGACAAAACCCCGGGCCCCTCCCCCAACTCCCTTGGCTTTTCTCAACAGCCAACAGGAAGTTTCCTGTGGCTGGGCTTTCCCATTACCCCACTCCATCCACCGGACACTCCAAGCTACTAGCGCCACCCCACCCCCAAACTCACCTATCCTCTGCAACCTTGGTGGAACTCTGAAAAAAAAAATCAGTAGCCCTCCTATGTACAAATGATATAGATATTTTATATAGCCTTCCTATATACAAATGACATATAACATAAAATATCTTGGGGTAACACTAGCCAAAGAAGTGAACGACCTATTCAACAAGAACTTTAAGTCTTTGAAGAAAGAAATTGAAGAAGATATTAGGAAATGGAAAGATCTTTCATGCTCTTGGATGGGTAGCATCAATATAGTAAAAATGACAATCCTACCAAAAGCAATCTATAGATTCAATGTAATCCCCATCAAAATCCTAACACAATTCTTCACAGATCTCGAAAGGACAATAATCAATTTCATATGGAAAAACAAAAAAAAAAAAAACCAGGATAGCCAAAACAATCCTGTACAATAAAGGAACTTCTGGAGGCATCACAATCCCTGACTCAAACTCTATTACAGAGCTACAGTAATAAAAACAGCTTGATACCATCATAAAAACAGGGAGGTTGACCAATGGAATCGAATCAAAGACCCAGATACTAATCCACACGCCTATGAACACCTGAGTTTTGACAAAGAAGCTAAAATTATACAATGGAAAAAACAAAGCATCTTCAGCAAATGGTGCTGCCATGACTGGATGTCAATATGCAGAAGAATAAAAATAGATCCCTATCTATCGCTATGCGTAAAACTCAAGTTCAAATGGATTAAAGACTTCTATATAAATCTGAACTCAGTGAACTTGATAGAATAGAAAGTGGGAAGTAGCCTTCAATGAATGGGAACAGGAGATCACTTCCTAAATATAACCCTAGTAGCACAGACACTGAGAGCAACAATAAATAAATGGGACCTCCTGAAACTGAGAAGCGTCTGTAAAGCAAAGGACACAGTCAATAAGGACAAAAGCTGATTGTATCGCAACCGAAGCATTTGTCCATCCCACCAAAGTCCATTCATCATGGCAAAGTTGCCACAGAGCTAAGAATGCAGGCTCTTGGAAGTGGGCATTCTCTTAGACTCTTGACTGTGAAGTTCACTGGGCGCCCTGATATAACTGACTCAGTCTCCCCAATCCTTAGATTTCCTATTTGGAAATGGAATCGATCAAACCCTTAATAAAGAGGCTGCTGGATTCAGTGGTAAGCTATGTGTGCGCAGACAGACAGACAGACAGACAGACAGACAGACAGACTTCCTGCTCCTTACTGGGTGTTCAGTGATTGCTATTTCGATCTGTTGTTGGACTTTCCGGATAGATATGAATAAATATCTACTCACCCCAGAGGGCCCCAAAGACAGACCAAAGAAATAATGTTCCTTAAGTCTAGCTTAGTGTTACCAGTGAGTTACTGGGACCACTCACAGGAGCAGGGGTGAGGGATTACTGACAGGAGCACAGGTTTCTCTGAGGCAGGGGAGTCACTCAAAAGCCCACCCCAGTATGGCGACTCACAAGAGTACCATCCCTGTAGCTCCCTGGATGGCTTGTAGGCTGCTCCGACTACTGGGGCATCTCCTGTCTCCAAGCCACTGTTGCTGCCTACGGAACTTTAAGGAGAGCCCTTGTGAGTTTTGTTTACTTCCTCAGTCTTATGAAAGCCTCCTTCCTCCCTAAATCAGAGAGTGTTTCAATCTAGAGGAAATAACTACAAGACACCATCAGTCCCTTTAATCAAGCGTGCCATAAGAAATCAATCAGGCGCACAAACCCACAGAGTCTGCCTCTTCCCGTCTTTTTCCACAGCGTTCATCTTAGCTGGTTCCTTTCATCTTTATCCGCAATTCTGACCTAAGTACAATCCAACCACCAAGGTCGCGCGGCCTTATAATGTAATTAGCCAGAAGAAAAGTAAATTTGGAACTCAATGTCAATAGTAAAATCTTGTTTAATTAGACTATAAAATAACCAGTTTCCTTGTGGCATGTTCATGTCTACTGGGTCTGGGTTAATCCCCATGCTCTGTAACTAATCTAGGCTTTTAAGAACTAGGTGTCTCTGTCTCCAGCGGTGGCCCCTCCCCACCCACTATTCACCTCTGGGCTAAAGGGATCTGTGTAGAAGGAACATCTGGCTCCCCACATTTCCTGGGACCTGTTGCTCTGCTCCATGCTTGGGCCCACACTCCAACTGCATTGAACTGTTATGGCTCTCCAAGTCTGTCATTTTAAATGGACGTCTCTGTCTTTGCCCACACAGCCCCTCCTCCCAGCAAGTTATTCCATGGCAGCCATTTTCACAGCTTAGCTTCACGGTTGCTTTTCCATGAGATGCTTCCCAGCTTCCTCAGCATTTGACTCAATGGCTGCAACAGCTGAGCGCAGTGTTTGCCTCTTCCTGACAGGAACCGGTGCCTGTTCCTCTCCTTGATCCCAGTCTTCTATATAAGGCTGACAAGAAATTGTGATATTAATGGACCTATTTAGTGCGAAAGAGACAAGGGTGGCAGTCATGGCATAGATTTTTGAAATACCTGGATTTGAATTAAGTTTGGAAACTAATTGAGGTGGGAATTCCCAGTGGACAGTAAGGACCCAGGGGAAGCAGATGGAAAAATTGCAACCTGGTCACATGAGAATAAGGACAGCATAGTTGAATTAATAGGCAGCAATGTGTCAGCCAAGGTTGCAGACCAGCAATGCAGCCCAGGACTAGCAAGACAGACAGCGGAGTTTGAACATTTGACACCTCGTCCTCACACACAACTGGGCAAACAGCCTGTGTACAGCACAAATTCATCTCCCTGGTTTGTGCAAGGAGGCACACACAGAGCATGTGGGTCCTCCAGTCTTTCAGCCTGTGATAGCCCAGGGAATTAGGCAACCTTAGTAGAAATTACTGGAGTCTGTGTCCAAGGTCTCTTTAAGTCCTGTAAAAACTCCCTAGATAAGACTCTGGGCAGTTTCTCCTCCTGAGAGTTTCTCTCACCTTCCTTAATTTCTCACTTTTTCCCCCATTTTCCTTAATAAAATCTGCTTTGACTGTGATCACTCTTTCCTTGTCCACAACTTTATTCCTCATCAACATGGATGAAAAAAACGGGAGCGCCACGGTCTAGGATCGACATTTGGTTAGCGGGGACCCTCCGGGACACTCCAGCTCCTTATAGCACCTTAGCGCTTATGTTGAGCCTGTCTGGGCTGAGAGAGGCCCCTTCTCTCTCTCAAGGATCCACATCAATGCTGTCCAAGATTCAAACGAGATACAGGCTGTGTGCCGTTCCGTGTCTCACCCAGCATCCTGCACAGTCGTGCTTTGGAGATGGGACATCATTTGGGGAGGTTTTCAAAGTGTCACCATGACAGCTCATATCTGTTGTGTGCACACCATCGTGTGTCAAGGACAGGCTGATTGTGCTGAAATCATGGTGCTAGTGAAACCTCAAACCCCGAGGGAAGCCTCAGGTTGAGCTATGGTTTGAGATGCTGATTTCCACACAACTGTGCTTGTTTAAAGTGCATCAAGCAGCCCTTTGGTACTGTGTTCATTTTCTTTTCGGGTATACATGTGTCACTTTGTCTCTACTGACATTGTTAGAAAGAATGCAAACAAAAAAGATCATCTTTGGTTCTGTAGCAGAAACGTGGTTTTGAAAGCCAAGCTCTAAAAATGTGAACCAAGACGGGAGTGGGGGAAGAACCATAATTTCAAGTGCTTCTTGTTTACAAATCAAAGGCAAAGGCAGCCAGCTTTAGTCAATAGAATTTTACTGTCAACTCTAGCTAGGAAGAGCTTAGATAAAATGCTGGAGGGTTTTATACCATAGGAAGAGGTGACATCAGCCCTTCCAGCCCTTTGGGAATGGAGAAAGAATCAATTCAAAGGTGTCAGAGCTCTTATCTTAGGGCAAAAGCTCAGGTAGAGGATCAAACACTCAAGGTGAATAAGGAAGAACCCAAGAATACCGCGGCCATGGCCTCCTTCCTCTGATGAACATAACAGGAGACAGTCTACAGATTCCATAACAGTGTAGCACAAACATACATCTAACATGGATGGACATGGGAAGAGAAATTCTGCTAAGATATAATAAACATAATAATAATAATAATAATAATGATAAAATAAATCATGAATTGAATGCTACTTAGTTCAGTAAATTAAATGATAAAGAACTCATAAAATATGTATATTCATCATGAACAATGATAAAAATTGGAGAGAAAAGAAATTAAAATAGACAAAAATAAAATGGGCCATGGGCATCTGCTCATTTTCATTAGTAACCAGAAAAATAATTATTAAAATCATAATGAGGAAACATGTCACACCATTCAGTCAGTAAGAACTGAAGAGCTGGACAAGTCTAACTGTGAGCAAGGTTTGGATCAAGAGTCGTTCTATGCTCACTACAAAGGGAAGAGATAAAGCTCGGTCATAGACCCATGACTGCAACCACTTTAGAAAACAAATGGACACTATCCAAACAGAAGAAGCATGTATGTATCCCACAGTTCAGACACAGCTCTCTCCTTCCTAAGGCTTTACATACGTGCACCAGGAGATATGGCCAAAATCACAGTGGCGTTCCTTTTGAAAGATATTTTCTTAACATTTTAAGTTATATGTGGTTGTGTGTGTATCCATGCGGGTATGTGCACATGAGTGCGGGTGCCAGAGGAAACCAGAAGCGTTGAATCCTCTGCAGCTGAAGTTCCAGGTGGTCATAGCTACCGCGTGGGTTTTAGGAATAGTACCCAGGTTCTCTGGAAGAGTAGCAAATACTCTCAGCTACTGAGCCATCTCTCAAGTCTTCCCTCACAGTAGCATTCTTTATAGAAGACTTGAGCAAACTCCTTATGTGAAGGACCAAACAGCAAACATTTGACTCTTTGAAGAAGATCATCCAGCGACAGCTTAATTCTGCACTAGAGCCAGGACAACAGTAATTCAACAGTACAGAAGCAAGGGACTACGGCCGCATTGCCACAAAACTTGTTAGGCACCATGAAATTTGAATTTCATATTTACATGTAACTTGAAGATATATCCTTCTTATGTTGTGGGGCAAAATGGTCCCGCTTTACTGGTGGCTTGACTAGACTGAGAATTACCTAGGAGACAACATCTCTGACATGTTCATAAGGGTGTTTCTCAACAGGCTTAAAAAAGAGGTGCAACCCACTCTAAATATGCGTGGTGTCGTTTCATGGGCTGAAACCCTCAAGGAGGAAGCTCAGCTTCAGCATTCACCTGCCTCACTTCCCTGACTGATGATGCCGTGTGACTGGGTACCCCACACTCCTATCTCTGTGCCTTCCCTGCAATGAATGATGGACTGAATCCTGTTTATTCTGTGAGTCAGAATAAATCTTCTTCCTCAGTTTGTTTTCTTGTGGCAAAGAGAGAAGTAACTACTGCACAGAAACGGGCAGAACGTTGTTTTCAAGCCTCTGGTGAAATTGTGTGATTTGAATAAAACAAAAAAAGAAAGAAACAACAAATTTGTCTATAACAAAGAGCTAAGTAAAATTTAACATACAAACAGTTGAAATTACACAATGGAGAAAAGGAATAAATCCACACATCAGCATCAATGGAAGGCAAAACAAAGACCTTTACCGTAAGATGTCAGTCAACAGTGGGTCAGCGAGATGGCTCAGTGGGTAAACCCCCCTACCGTCAAGGTGACAACCCGAGTTTCTCCCTGGGGACCCACAGTGTGACGTGCTCAAGAGGTCTCACTCCAGAGAGTTGCCCTCTGGCCTCCATATGTGGACTGTGACTGCTACACACCCGCTTTAACTACATAAAATGTATTTAGGAGAGAAGCCAACGGTGTTGGAGGGTAACGCTTTCAAGTTTTCTGAAAAGCAGCCACCCGGGTGGAATTCAGTGCATAAGGATTTTATTTAGAGACGAGAGCTTCGTGGGAGATGGTAGCCAGAACCAGGAAAGTCTAGAAGAGCCACCAGTTTGTGTGGGAGCTGACGTCATAAAAGCAAGGCAGGCAAGCAGGAGAGACGACGGAGCAAAGGGACCCAGAGACCCCGAGCTGCCTAAGAAACACAATAGCCTTAATGTCCTCACATAGCCAGTCACTGCCAGTAAACAGAGTGTGGTGCCAACACAAACACCTATTGCTTTCAGCTCGGCTCCTGAGCTCTTGGTTCCAATCTGCTTCCATGTGGATGGATGCCTGGAAGGTGAGTCTCGTGACCCCACCACGGCATACAAAATGCGTTCCACTCAGCAAGCTCCAAAATGGGCAAAATAGAACTATTTCATGGTTTATGCAGAGGCATCGAAACATAAAGATAATCCTCTAAAGTGATAACAAACAGGAACTTGCGATAGTGGATTACTCCATAGGGAAGGGTGGGGACAAGAGTTAATAGGTTTTACACCAGGACTCAGTGTGGTGGAGGGTGCTGGAAAGATCTGCCTCAGCTGGAGGGAGGGCACGTGGCTGCGCATGTATGAGTCACATTTATGTTGCACACATAAATCTTGTGTAGTTTTGTATGTGTGGCATATCACACAACAATTTTTATTGAGAGACTCCTTTTGCATACTTGAGGATTGGTGTGTGAGAATACTCGGTTATGTGTCAAGAATAGTGACCACAAGCATATGAAGACCAGAGCCTACTTGGGAAAAGCTACCTGGTTCAAACTGGGTAGATGCAAGCTTTTTTTTTCTCTCTATTCATTCCTACAGATATCTCGAGACTAGCTTGGAGTTCTTCTAATTCCTGTGGGAAAACATTCTCTTTTTTTCTACTTTTTTATTAAGAATTTTTTAATACAATCTTTTCTCCTTTTACATAGCTATTCCCATTACCACTCCCTGGCATCCTCAAGCTTCCTCCACCTCCTCCCTACCCCACCTCCCCATCCACTCCTCAGAAAGGGTAAGGCTTCTCATAGGAAGTCAACAAAGTCTGGCACTTCACTTTGATGCAAGACCAAGGCTCTCCCTCCTTTTATTAGACTGAGCAAGGTAGCCCTCCAAAAGACTGTGCTCCTAGATACTCGTTCAAGCACTAGAGATAAATCCTGATCCCACTGCCAGTTGCCCCCTAGACTGTCCAAGCCTCACAACTGTCCCACACATTCAGTAGGCCCAATCTGATCCTATGAGGGTTCGCCTCCTATCAGTCCAGAGTCAACTGTTTCTCAGGTCAACTGTTTCTGTGGGTATCATCATCATCATAGTCTTGACTCCTTTGCTCATATTATCGCTCCTCCCTCTCTTGGGCTGGTCTCAGGTAGCTTGGCCCAGTGCTTTGCTGTAGATCTATGTATCTGCTTCCATCAGTTGCTGGTTGAAGGTTCTATGATAACAGTTAAGGTAAACATCAGTCTGATTACAGGGGAAGACCAGTTTAAACATCCTCTCCACTGGTGCTTAGAGTCTTAATTGGGGTCATCATTGAGGATTCCTGAGAATTTTCCTAGTATCACGTTTCTCGATAGCCCTCTAATGGCTCCCTCAATCAAGATATCTCTTTCCTTTCTCTCCCTCACTATCCTTCTGCCTTCTTGAGCATTCCAGTGTTCTCCTCCCCCCTCCCCTTCTCCCTCCCTTCTTCCCTCATTCTAATTTTCTCAGGAGGTCTTGTCTGTTTCTCCTTCCCAGGTGGATCCATGTATGTCTCTCTTAAGGTTCTCCTTGTTATCTAGCTTCTCTGGGATCATGGACTATAGGCTGATTGTCCTTTGATTTACATCTAATATCCACTTGTGAGTGAGTACATACCATGTTTGTCTATATGGGTCTGAGTTACCTCACAGGATGGTTTTGCATGCAAATGGATGGAACTTGGAGAACATTCTCTTAACTGATGCCAGTCAACAGAACTCAAAGGGACCTCAGAGGGAAAGCTTTGCATCTTTCTCTCATGGCTGTGGATGTGGCTAGCCCTGTGGGTCTTCCACCTCCTTGCTCGATAGTCACAGATGGAATGGGTTCACCAAAGGCATACCCACTTTCCTTAGTAATTGAGCCCTGTGTGACTCCTGCCTGTTCTGAAATGACACCAGAAGTTCAAAAGTCGATACCACACTCCTACATCACTTTATGGTCCTACCGGCTTCACGGGGGATTATAATCACTCGGAGGCCTGGCACTGGATGCCAACAGTTAGAATCCAACTTGAAGCAGAGAGCAAGAGAAAAACTTGAGGGTGTCAAAGCAGGTTTTTAAATTCTTAGTTAATGATTGCTCATTGGTAATTGAATTTAAATTTTAAGAAATGCCACATTTTTTTTCAACCACCAAGGGTATTTTCTCTTGATCTACAAACATGTCATGAGATTTAGTTTCTAAGACTAAATCACTATTGCATTCCTGGAATGTTGTAAACTTGGTCATGAATTCAACCCTGCTTCTAGAATGCTGCACTCAATTTGCAAGGTTGCAATCAAGACTTGCTTATTTCCATAACTCAACTTGGACAATTTGTTTTGCAGTCTGCAGGTAGATCCCAGGGCCTCATACATACAAAGTAGATGTTCCACCAAGATACACCCCTGGTATTCTTGAGCAGTGGGGGATATCTCCATCAATTATATTGCATAGGGTTTTAAGAAATGCATAAAGAAAATCCCCATGTATTTCTTTGCTCTGTTTCTTGTACATTAAATTGATAAAACCACCCACCCTGGCCCTCATGTCCTTTCTGAAATGCAAATTTTGACATTGCTGGAAATAGAACTTCAGTTTTTCAGTCTTGCCTGGTACTTCTCTTCTGAGTTCTGAGAGCCTTTCTCAATTTGACTCAAGATTGCAAGACACAAATTTTGATTTAGTCTATTTAATTAAACTTCATAATGTTATTACCCAAACTCTTTGTATTCTTAGTTTTAGCAGCTTAATCTTTCTAATATGTAGGAAAATTGGCTGAAGTCGCTCTTTTCCAGGTTATAATTCTTTTCTTCTTGTGGTCTACTCTTCTTTCTTTGGTAATGATCTTTTATTGTCAAAGAAATGGCAGTAGATGACATGTTATTCATTGGATGAATATTTCTGCCTATCCACAGTGTGCCTCGTATTATCAAGCTAAAATAGCCTTCCATCAATTTTCATGTTTTATGCCTTTAATTAATTAATATATAATTTTTAATTATATATTACTGCAAAAGTGTTTTATTTGTGATTTTTTAAATTGTTTCATGTTAATTCAATATTTTGGATTTACTTATTTGGTCTTTTTAAATTATTATTTCTTTTTTTATTTTTTAGATGAATGTGTCTTTTACAGACAACCTAAAAAGAGATCGTATTTGCTAGATTGTACTGTACTTAAGCCTCAAAGTAAAGTTAATCATTTTGATTTAAGTATCATAGCCTGTTTACATGTACCATCATGAATAACACATACTATACTAATGCCTGTTCTTTCTCATGCTGTGACGTCCAGGAGACATTGTCCCCATTTTTCCTGTTTTCTTACATTTCACACCAGGTTCTTTTCTGTGACAATATGAACACTGGCAGATTTTGAACTTTATGTCCATAACAATGCTTGACTTTTACTTAAGACTCAAAACGTCTTACATGTAAGTTGTAAGATTCAAGTTCAACAGTAGACTTCTAAAACATCAAAGCTCAAAGCTGTAGAGGAGAGCGCTGCTTACAGGGGACATAATTTATTCACGTGCCTCTGTTCTTGCCTTCACTCTTCCTGTGCTCTTGCTAATATTACACAGCAGGGTCAGAAACTTTAGTGCCCGCTTTACACTGTTCTGTTAGCTGTCCTCTGTTTTCAGAGCATAGCAAAGGGACTCTATGCAACTACTTAATTTCCTTAGTCTTTGCTTGAGTAGTACAACAACCCAACTGCTGTCTGTTCTCACTCATTTCTTAGATAATTTGGGGTACTGTTCCTAAGGAAGAGCTCAGCAGGTCTTGCTGTTAGTGTTTTCACACCCATAGGCTCTTTGGTTTCATCTGTCCATCTCCAAAGACAGAGAAGAGAAAACTAAACGTTCAGCAATAAAACTCTTGCTGATATGAAACCAGAGGTGGACCTGCAAGACAGCCTCCCGGGTAAAGGAGCCTGCTGCCAAGGCTGACAGCCTGGGTCCAGTCCCTAGGTCCCACGAGGTAGAAGGAAGGAGTCATTCTTACAAGTTTTTCTCTGACCTCTGCATGTACGCTGTGGCATATGCATGCCCAAATAGCAGACACATGTGTACACACAGATAGATGATAAACATAGCATAGATAGACAGACAGACACATAGATGATAGATAAATAGATAGGTAGGTAGGTAGGTAGATAGATAGATAGATAGATAGATAGATAGATAGACAGATAGACATAGACAGACAGATAAATAGACAGACAGATAGAAAGACAGATAGACAGACAAGCAGATACGTAGATAGATAGATAGATGATAGATAGATAGATAGATAGATAGATAGATAGATAGATAGATAGATGTGATGGGTACACAGAAAGATAGAGGAACAGATGTAATAAAAATAATCTAAAAGATTATGGAAAAAGGATATGGGAAGTGGTAAAAAGATTTGTCTTTCAAAAAAAAATGTCATGTAGAGATGTAGTGTCAACTGTAAACTAAAGAAGGACTTTCCCCCTGCTTGAATAATTACAGGCAGACGTGTAATTATACAGATATATGGAGCCAGATTCAGGTATTTATGTGCATGGAGACAAGTATGGATATAGATCTACAAATAGCACAGCACCAAAGGACAACGGCCTGCCCTCATCTGTTCCAGTTCCACTCAGTTCTTCTTTGGCTTTAGACAACTCGTCTTGTGCAACTTTGTCGCCATTGTTTGTGTTTTCCCCTGCTGCTTAACGTTTTTCTCAACGTCACACTGAGCTCCTTGGCATCTTCTCTTGCTCTTTCAGTTCCTTGGTGTTATCCTTCTAATGCTGGGAGCCTCCCTCAGTTTGGTTCAACATCAGAAATAGCTTAAACCAAAGGAATTATTTTAATAGTTCAAATGGCCAAAGTATGAAGAATCGCCTTTTAAGAAGGAGCAGGAAAGAACCCACTGCCTTAGAAATTGGGCTTTAAAAAAGCCCTAACCACCCGCTAATTCCTTTCACCCCGATGCCAGCTTCTGAGACACCCCCATGTGACTCTAGGGTGGTAAATTTGAAAAACATTGCGTTTCTGGTTATATTACCCACAGGGTGAACTTTGCAACTTGTAATTGCTTTGGGGGTCTATGGTTTCATGTTTTATCTATCAATACCCCTTCTACCCTGCTGAACGTCATGTGCCTCAATCTTCCCAACACCTGCCAATGGGAAGCTTCAGCTCCACATTTTAAAAAGGCAACGGTTCATGTAGAGGCCGTATTTATTAAGATTTCCTGTCATTGCAATGGCACATTTGAAGTTCATTGATTGTAGTTCCCTTTGAAAAGCCAAACTGGAGAAGAAAAAGAAGCCCAAATTTACAATTTTCTTTTCACTGAAATTACCTAATTACACATTTCAAAAATATATTCTGAATGACTTAAAACATCTGTCCAATGGTGGAAGGGGCGCCGGATGTGGAGGCAGCTTTGGGAACCACATCAATTGAGAAGGAATGCAAAACACTGTATATTTTTTTGTGAGTTTTTGCTTCCAGATCTGTTATCAACCATTTAAAAAGTCATTAAATTTTAGATTCCTTAAAAGCCCATCCTGTCACAGTAATTTCCCTTTTCATCAAAGTCCATGGTGTTTTCATCTCATCTTTGACTTCCTGAAGTTTATTGCATTCGAGTCAGATATTTCTCAAAAATGTCTGCTGGTTCCTATAGTAAAAAACATCTCCCAGGGAACACTGCTCCCTGCCTCCCGAATCCCACGTTCTCCTTTTTCTACGTTCAGTCCTTTGATCAGGGAGGGGGAAACTCATTCTTACCGGCTGCTCATAAACCGCATGTGTGGCTTGGCTAGGATCAGCAGTCCTCCCTGCCTCCTATGACTCTGCCCAATTCCAGCCAGCTTCCCTGGGGTTGGCAATGATGTCACTTAAGGAAGAAACGCTTCAGAGAGAAATCTTTCTACTCTGAAGCAGTCTCTACTTATTTCTTTGCCAAAACCTTTTCGTTCAGGTGTCATATTGCAGATGCCCTATCAGCAAAATCCAGTAACCACAGACCAAGAATCAATAGAGAACAGAGATGGAAAAATACAAACAGACAGACAGACCCTCTATAGGGAAAGAATTACCTTTGGTCTCATTTTACTCAAACTGCCTTACTTTATTCTGTGTGGTTTCCTCTGCATTCTGTAAAGAAGTTTTTTCTTGGTCCCTAGCAAGTTACTAAGTAAAAGTTCCTGGTCCCCAGCTGTACTGGATATATGAACCCTTTCTCTATTTCCAACCTTATTCCAGTGAGAAGGGGGAGAGTACATTAAGAGCCCTTCATCTCCATGTATTGTGATTCACAAAATAAATCCACAAAATACTTCAGATGACAGATCTATCTGCCTGAAGTTATTCAGAAGAAATGAGAGAGAAACATTTTTCTTCTGACTGTGGAGAAGGCAGTGGAGGCCTTGGGTATATGTGTACATAGCACAGGGGTGCGCATGCCTGTGTGTGCACGCTCAGCAGCCTGTCCTCAGATGGATAAAGAAAATATGATGCCCATATATAACGGAATTTTAGGCAGCAATAAATAAAAATCAAATCAAAACTTTTGCAGGAAATGGATATAACTAGAAATGATCACATTAAACAGACTTAAAAGAAAAATGATGCCTGTTTTTTTCTCATATTCAGAACCCACAATTAAAATGATTGTTTTCCAGGGGTGCTAGAGATATGGTCCAACAGTTAAGAGCACTGACTGGTCTTGCAGAGACCTAGGTTTGCTTATCAGTACCCACATGGTAGCTCACAATGGTCTGTAACTCCATTTCCAGGGGGATCTGATTCCTTTCTTGATTTCTACAGGCTCCTATATGTACATGGTGCAACACACACACACACACACACACACACACACACACACACAGAAGCTAAAGCATACACTTCAAATAAATAATGAATAAATAAATACTTTGAAAGAATAAACAACGTTGTCACCTGGACATGATTGTGCATGTCTTCTTTAACCCCAGTATCAAGAAGGCAGGAGCAGATAAATCTCTGTGGATTCAAGGCCAGCTAAGTCTACATAAAACATTCCAGGTCAGCCAGGCCTACAGAGCAAGAACTTGTCTCAAAAAGAGCCAAATAAAAAAATAAAATTTTGTGTGTGTGTGTGTGTGTGTGTGTGTGTGTGTGTGTGTGTCTGTGTGTAAGGAGATTGGGAGAAGGGAGGAAAGACTCTTAAGAAAGAGAGAAATTGAAAATAATAGAATACAGATAAAAGGAAAGCAGAGCTAATTGGAGGAAGAAAGTAAATCATGTGGAGGATGGAGGGGACTCAGAAATGGGTAGTTGGGAAGAGGGAAGAACGATATCAAAGTATAATGGCACATATGTATGAA
This sequence comes from Arvicola amphibius, assembly GCF_903992535.2. Classification (NCBI taxonomy): domain Eukaryota; kingdom Metazoa; phylum Chordata; class Mammalia; order Rodentia; family Cricetidae; genus Arvicola; species Arvicola amphibius. The sequence goes on along the minus strand of NC_052058.2, from coordinate 153,928,292 downwards.
GATGCCTTGATAAAACCCATTAGTTTGCATACTACACTAAAATTTAAATATATTATTCTATCTTATATATAATACATTAAATATATGTTATCTATATTATATATAGATATATATTAACCAAAATAAGATAAAATTTAGATTAAGTGGTCATCATTATTTCTGAATGCCTGAACTTCATTGTCCTTGTTCCTCCTGTCTTTGCTGCAGTGGAGTCTGCCCATCATGTGTGTTGCTTGGCCAAGTAGCCTGGGTGAAGACAGGAGGTATTGCCAGCTTCAAAACAAAGTGATTCTGACGTGGTCAGAGAGCATGGTATACAGACTGAGTTTATGATTCTTCACTCTGAACACCTCTTGAAGAATCTGAGAACCATCTCCTTAGCTTAGTGACAAGTGATTCAAATCCCAGTATAACAGAGACTACAAAAAAAAACACATCAGAGGCAGGGGGTAAAATTCAAAATAAAAGAAAATCATGATAGCTGTGGGCTCTATTTTCTGAAGCTCATCACCAGTGGAGGACATTAGGGATGGAGGTGGGATTTGGTGTAGGAGGTCCTTCTGTCTGTGTTGCTTTTATTGGTTAATGAATAAAGAAACTGGCTTGGCCTATAGCATGGGAGGAGGAAGACAGAGTTAGAGAGAAGCCATGGAGCCACCCGAGACAGATGCTGGGAACTTTATTTTGTAAGCCACAGCCACATGATGATATACAGATTAATAGAAACTGGTTAAATTAATATAAGAGTTAGTCAATAAAAAGCTAGAGCTAATGGGCCAAGCAGTGATTTAATTAATACAGTTTCTGTGTGATTATTTCAGTTCTGAGCAGCTGGGATGAACAAGCAGCTCCTTCCAACAGGATTGCCTTGTTTTGAGATAGGATTTCATATTACAGACTGCTCTAAAACTCAGTAAGTAATTGAGGATGATATGAACTTCTGATCCTGCTGCCTCCACTTCTCAAGTGCTAAGATTATAAGTGTTCCAGGTTGGAGGGAGCAAGCTTCTTGCATGTTAGGCAAGCATTCTACCAATTGAGCTATGATCCTAGCCAATGGTCTTGATGGCAGCAGGATAGTCTTATCAGGAAAACCACACATACCAATGAAAATCTGTGATCTTTGAAACATCAAAACTTACCAGAAATGACATAGGAAGAAATAGAAAATTAGACTATCCTTCTATTAATGAAAGAAATAGCGTCTACGTTTCTAAACCAGTGGTTCTCAACCTTCCTAATACTGCAACCCTTTAATACAGTTTCTCATGTTGTGATGACCCCCAACCATAAAATTATTTTATTGCTATATCATAACTGTAATTTTGCTACTGTTGTGAATTATAATGTAAATATCTGATATGCAGGGTGTTTGATTTGCTATGCCTGTAAAGGCGTCATTCAATCCCCAAAGGGGTGATGATCCACAGGTTGAGAACCACTGTTCTGAATCCTCTCACAAGCTCCAAGTTGACATAACTTCCACAGAGATTTCTTTCAAATATTTAAAAATAGAACACCTCTTTCTCCAAATTTCTCAGAGCCCAGGAAAGGTAGACATATTTCCCAAGTGTTTTATTCTCTTCCAACACACCTTAAGAACAAAACCATAAAACCAAACATCTGAGATAAAAGAAGAATATGAGCTGACCTCCCTCCTGAGCATAGATATGGAAATCAAAATCAAAATATTAGCACATCGAGTTTAGTTATATATAAAAAGGAAAATTAATACATTCTATTCAATTTGAGTTTAAATTCCACAAATACAGTCTTGGCTTAAAATTCAAAAACCCAAATATTAACCATTAAATTAATGCGAGGTTCCATTTTTCCTCTTTAGGTGAGAAAAGCTACATTTGGGAATTGTAGCAATTGTCCATTAAACAAAATGAACTTTTTAGCAAATTGGGAAGCAGGGAAATCTCTTTAATCTAGTCTAAGGAATACACAACGCGAACATATAGTCAACATAGTTAACAGACTGAATTCCATATACTTAAGCCTGAGACAGATGCTGTGTCATGACTTCTTTTGGACATTGTTCTGGAAATTCTGGTCCATGGAAAGTAAGAAAAAGATGAGAGTTCAAAATATTCAGCAGAGTGTTAGAAATGGCGGGGACACACAAACAACACACACACACACACACACACACACACACACACTAAAACAATGTAATGTCATGGAGGGGAATTTCAAATGACCTGAAATAACTGGAGTTATGCATAACCAAGATCTGAGGACTTAATACTTACAGCTATCAGTTCACCTGACTAAATCTGTAATGTCTATGTCGTCTTAAATAAAATCCAGCAAATCTTCCCATGGAAATGGACAAGATGATTCTAAAATGTATATGAAGATGCGGAGGGCAAAAATCTTCCAAGCTGAGCATGAAGACAAGAAGGATGTAATGAGTTACCTGGAATACCTTCCGAGTCCCACAAAGTTCCAGGCTTTGCTGCATGGCTTTAGGCAAAGGAACTGGGGGACCTGAATGGGAGTCACATGGATGATGGCTGAGATGACATCAGACAGCAGTCCAAAATGGATGGCCCTTTCCATCCTGAAATTGGCCTAATCCATAACCAGAAAAGTAAAAAAGAACCTGGATCTGTGTCTCTTAAAGCAATTCTTCGTGGATTATATAGATGCAGTTGTTACAGAGAAAGGAGAATAAGCTTTCAGATCAGTAAATTATGCAGGAGACAGCAAAATCCACACACCTGGGGGCAGTTTATCTTGTTAAAATGTACACGTAGGACACATATACATTAAGGAAAAGATTGGCAAATTTGACTTCAATAATTAAGAGCTTTTGTTTATCAAGAGACATTACTAAGCGAGTGAATTGAAGAGGCTTTCATCCAGCATCTATTCTCATATATATTCCCTAAATATCGGTTGTCAAAAGGGACACAACATGTGCCTATTCAGCCCTAGGCAACCATCTTAGCCAGAACTCATAAAGAAGTTCATTGAAATGGCTAACGAATATATGAAGATATTCCCCTCAGCATCCGTTCTCTAGCACACAGACAGAAAACCACAATGAGATGTCTCTATGAGCAGGCTGCAACCTTTCTTAACATAAGGCCAGACATGGTGGTGCATGCCCTTAATGCCAACCCTTGAAACCTGGAGGAAGGTCTATATCTCTGTTAGTTCAAAGCCAGCCTGATCCACAGAAAGAGTTCCAAGCCAGCCCAGGATACATAGTGAGACCTTGACTCAAAAGAAAAATTTAATGTAATGATATCACTTAATGGAAAAAAATATTGGGGAGCTTGAATTTTGAGAGAACAACTGATAAAATATAAACTGGCATAACCACTTCTTAAAACTGTCAGTTTGTGCTAAAACTCTATAAATGTCTGCTACTGAACCCAGCGATCCCTATGTAACTCAAAAGGACTGCATGCGTGCATACTCCAAAGCACAATGGAAGAATCGTCCATGTACTGTTATTTAGCGCCCAAATATTCACTGACATGAAAGTAGATAAATAAATCATAGCATCACGTATAGCATAATGCCCCACCCTGTTAAACACTGACGAGCATAGCAGTGTGGATGAATCTCTAAACCACAATAGTACGCAGAAGGTGGACCCAACGAAAGCCAAACAATGCAAAACAAATTTGTGGTGGGAAGTGTTCTCATATTGTTACCTTGAGAACAGGGGCACGCTGTCTCCAAAAAAAAGGCACGTTGAATGTAGTTACTATGATCTTCTTTTTCTCCAACCTGGAGCTGGCTACATGAGGTTGAATCCAAGTTTACCCAAAAAGTGAAAGGCAGATTTCAAACCAACCCTAAGATACCTGACACCAGATTCCTGCCAATCAAGACATGGCAGCAAATGTGGGCAGATGATGGCAATGTGGTCCAAAACTTGTTCTGATGACGTCTTATTTTCTTACCTATTTTGGGACTGAAAGTACAGACCCATGGGTAAAAAAAATCCACTGCCACTTAGTGCCCACTTGTCCTAACTGCAGGACCAGATACTTGAAGTAACTACAAGTCTGTGGATTAAAATTGGCAGGACAAGTTTACACCTCCATGTGGGGTGGAGACAGAGAGGGGAGCAGGAGACAAAGGGGATAAATTTCTCTCTTTCTCAAGCACTTCCTTGTAGAATGCAATCATTTCCCCCCCAGAGTTTTTTCAACTCACTAATTAAAACATTCTATCTTTATTATCAGATACTTACTGCTAGCTATTACAACTACATCATTAAGAATGATGCCTGCTGGCTTCGGAGCAGTCTCTTTGGTCCAGACACTGCACTAGGGTCTTTGCACGACTGTGCTGTTTGCTTAATATAATGTCTCCATGAGGAGGCCACAGCTGTTGTGCCCATCATAGAGATGCGAGGACTTGCTTATGCTGAGATTTCTCAAGGACAACCTAGCCACTAAGGAACCCATGGGGGATAATTGTTGGTGTCTGCAGGACTCCAAGCCTCCCGCTCTCTCGTCCACTAAAGCATCGAAGTTGAATATTTCGTCTTCATAAGTGGGAGTCCAGGGATATGAGTTCCAGGTCCGAAGTATCAGGGACTCAGCATGAACCACAAGAAAGCCACTTCCTTGCCAGCAAGGGACGCAGCTTTCTCATCTGTGAGTTCCAACATTTGCTCAGATGCTCTCTGAGGTCCCGTCCCACCCCTTCATCTAATGGCTCCTGAGTACAGAAGAAAGACATTAATCTAAGTCGCTTGCAATATGTTTTTACAGTGTGGTGTGACTATTTTTAGGGCACGGCAGCATAAGAGCTCATTTCATGGAGCCAGTCACAAATTTCCCACAATCTTTGGGGGAAATCCAAGCCTGAGTGAGTCTAATGCTTAATGAGATGATGTAATGCAGGAACATATATAGCGGGGAAAAAATTTTATTAGTGTGAGTAAATGCGCGTTTTCAAGTGAATTACGAGACCTTAAGAAGTCAATGTATATGCCCCAGGGGGGAAATCACCTAAACTTTAAAACAGAGCCTGCAGTGTTCATTTGCTGGCAGGCTGAGAACGGCTCCAAATGGGAATGAAAAGGGAAAATTGTGGAGAACCTTTAACCTTATGAAGAAAAACAGATGACCTCAATATACATATATATATTCAATTAAGCAAATGGAGGACACCTAGTGACAGGTGCACTTGCCGGATCAAGGGGCTTTAGAACAGCTCCAGCTAAGGCATTCCTTTAGCAGGGGCATCCTTATGTGAAGCCTGCTAATGTGAAATCCACAGGATTAATGACTTCATGAATAATGTGCGAGGCTGGTGTGCTATTCAAATAAGGAAGCAAGCACTACCTAGTTCAACGTGCTTATTTGAAGAAGAATAGGAAGAGAATGAGGGAGAGGGAGGAGGAGGGGAAGGAGGAGGAGAAAAAAGAAAAAGAAGAGGAAGAAGAGGAGGAAGAGGAAGAAGAAATAGCAATAGCATGTTGGCAGAAGCAAATCCAAGAAGTATCTTTCTGAGTCATTTAAATTGCTTGAGGTGTTTCCAAATTGTCACACAACTGTCATAATGGATGGCACAGGCATCTTTAGCAAATTCCAATCTCATGATATCTGTTTTAGCACTCAGAATTTTGACAGGGTCTGGGGACTAAGGAGTTTAAATAATTCCATTTTTGTCTCAAGAGCCAACTTTAAGGAGATAAAAAGCAATAGCACAAGGAGAGATACCTTCGGAGAGATGCCCCAGAGAGATGTCCCCAGAGTGATGTCCCCAGAGTGATGCCCCCAAAGAGATGCCCTCAGAGAGATGCCCCACAGAGATGCCCCCAGAGAGATGCCCCAGAGAGATGCCCCCAGAGAGATGCCCCAGAGAGATGCCCCCAGAGAGATGCCCTTTCATCCTGTTCTACCTGTTTTATCTTTACAGAGGCATGCCTGGAATTTTTCAGTCATTAAACAAGAATGTATCCGTGCACAAGCTAAAAATAAACTCAGAGCCTTGACATCTTAGGGAAGAAGACGCAGGGATGCCTGCAAAAGCAATAGAGCATCATGGGGAATGGGGACCTTGACAGAACAAACAATTAGCTCTGCCCCACACTGTAGCACCTGCCGAATGATGTGGTTCAGCGGCCACCGTGAACACAGGGGACAAAGAGACTCAGACACAAAAGGATGGCAAAGTTTTTCATTTCTTCAGTGTACCAAGTGTTGGTGCCCCCAAATGTGGCCTGATGGTTGTTGTTCTGTGAATGTAAAATGCACCCACACCCAAACCCATACACCTGTTTGAATGCTTTGTCCCCCATTACTGGCACTGTTCAAGGAAGATTGTGGAAGAGGTGGAACTTCATTAGAGGAAGTGAGCCAGTGGGGTGGAGCTTGTGGTTTTATAGCTGAGCAGCACTTCCTGTCAGCTTTCTGCTTCCTGTTACATCAAGATGGAGGTGAGGAGGTCCAGTTATACATTCCTGCATGATTGAGCTCCCTTCCACCATGCCTTCCTCTCCATGATGAACTTTATCCTCTCAAATCGGAAGCCAGAGTAATTCTTCAGTCCCTTCTTAACAGGTATCAGGTTGCAGGTGCAAGGAAGGTGACTAACATGTTTCTTCTTTGGAATGTTCCTCTGGGCATCTATATCTTTCTGTTCTGTCTACACTGAGCCCAACAAGAACCACACCCTCCAAGTGTCTCTGACCAGGTACTGCTACGCCAGCTCCATGTCTCCCTAGCTCTGAAGCTGTGAGTCTCTTCTCCCTGGCCTAATCGTAATTGTAAATGCATGAGACGCTTCATTAAGGATAAACCTCTCATTATACTAACCCAAGTCAACAAAATCCCCCAACTCTGAGCAGCCAGCCTATTGCATGACATGAAATAAATCCTCACAATTATTTACTGGACTCCAAAATTATTTATTGAATAAGTAGACTTATAAATTGCTCACATCTTCTGCCTTCTCTGAGCTCATCTTCCAGCTAGAGACTTGGGACATGTTCAAAAGCAACCACAATTTATGGTTATGAACCACAGCCAGTCAGAAGGGCCTGAGGCAGCTTTTGAGGCAGATCCTTAAAAAATGGATGGCCAACAACAAGACACAGATAGGGGAACGTTTCAAGTTTTCTTTTGAATTTTTCCTTTTTCCCTTCTGGTTTCTTTACTTTTGGTACCATGAGAATTTCAGCCTTCTGTGCTCGAGGCTTTCTCTCTGCTCATCAAATAAGAGGCTGACCCACAATGCCCTGCATGTTTGTGAGTCAGAGAGCTGGGGGGGCGGGAAGGGGGGGGGCAGTCCCTGCTCGTGTTCTGCACCAGCTCCCTGCTGCCTTTCACACAGGGTTTAAGCCAGTCAGTCTTGACGGACCTGTCAAAGGCTAGTGATGTTCTCACCTTTATTGTCCAGCCTCCTTGACGCCTCACAGAACTCTAGCTACGCCCCCATTGCTACAGGGTTCTTCTGTGGTTAGAAGGGGGAGGTTCATATCCTTATCATTGGCCTCCAAAGCCAAGTTCAAGTTTCACAATGACTTGAGGGAAGTCATTGTGACCACAGTAAACCCCTGAGCCCTCCTTTAACTGGATATCTGTAGGATATGTGAGATGACCACACAATTGCTTCCTGAAATATGTAATTTCCAGAACCTTCGCTAGCTATTTTAAATGAAATCAGATTTTCCATGGAAAGTTGCTCTTCATGATCAAGAAACACATTCCATTGTGAAGCGCCCTCCCCTAGGCTTTGCATAGATCTTTACTTCATACTACTGAGCAGGGAGTGGAGGAAGGAGAACATGAAGGGATGGGCGCTGCCTGCCTAGGATCCCCACTTTCTTCTTTCCAAGTCATTCTTTTATCTGAAAGGCCACATCTTCGTCTACACAGAGCAAAAGCAGGAAACCTCCACCGCAAGCCCTGGGAGCGTGCTTCATTGAGCATTTAACAAAGTTCAGGTGTGCAGTGACCAATTTCCTCTTCCAGGGAGCACCAAGATGCAGAAGAGAGAGGCTGAGAGAGAGGCAACAGAGTGCCCTCCTTCTGAGGGTTAATGCTGTCAATTTCGGGAGCTAATTGCTTGCTATTTAAATAATTTGAAGGAAGACAGTTGAAAGGGGAGAAAAGTCAAGCTTTAAATTTGAACTCTGTTTTGCAAGGTCAGTCTGTGTTCTGTGAGACCCTATAATCCAGGGGAGAACCAGATGGCCTCCGTGCAGGCGATAGCAGCATCCTGCATCGGGAGTCCAGCGTTTATCGCTGCTCTCCTCCCAGCCAAGATCCTGACAGCTACAATGTAGCTCTGTAATTATCTGGAAAATGTCTGCAACTCAAAATGCAACTCTATTCTCTCACTGTTAGCAGAAACCTTGCCCCGCTGTTTGGGTTCTCTTCTTGCACAGACAGAGCAGACATGAGCAGCCGCCCGAGATAATGCGCCCAGCTTTGAGATTCCTGGATCAGAAGGGATACCGCATGGACGGCCATCTTTCCGTTCACAAGCTTCTGCGGCCAGAGGCTACTTTACTATGTAAAAGAACAACAAGCATGGGGTGGGGGGGAATAACAGTAGATAGGAAGGGGGAGTTGGGGTTTTGCTTTATAATATTGGAAGTTGTGAGACTTGAGCCCATGTAGCCCAGCCAGTCCTTGAACTCCAGGCCCTGCTGCCTCTACCTCCTGAGTGCCTGGATTACTCCAGAATTGGTTTCATTCATACAACTGGGAAAGACAAAGCAGAAAATGCCCGCTGTCCTTCACCTGGCCTCCTGGATCTGTTTCTCCTAGGCATTTGACCTTCTAGAGAGGCACCTTCTCCTCTGTCCCCTCTGGGTTCCATTTTCTTACATACACTTTGCCATGTTTATTCAAACTGTAAGCCTGCACAAGAGGGTCCATCTTCTCTCCCCTCAACCCTGACTGGGCTTCTGTGCACCACTTCCTGAATCTTCCCCGGCTCCAGGCACCAATAACCTCATAGCATTCAAGCCGACCAACTTTGAGGTCTTCTGCCAAGTGAATTCTCTGTTATATTCATTCTGTTCTCATTCTCTCTCTCTCTCTCTCTCTCTCTCTCTCTCTCTCTCTCTCTCTCTCTCTCTCTTTCTCTCTCTCCCTACCCTCCTTCCCCACCCTCCTCTTCTCTCACATAGTCTTATGCTTTTCAAGTCTTCTGCAACATAAACCTGTGGCTGTTTAAGTTTTATCTTTATGAGAAATACACTCTCATGAGTGTGCACCTGCACTTTCATGCACCGTTCTCTCCGTTCCACTTCCCTCCCGGGTCCTCTCCTAGTGCTTTTCCCTAGCCAGGGCTTACGGGCTGTCATACTGGGATCCTATCTTCGCTTGCATTCTCTTTATGCTCTGCACATGTTTTGAGTGGCCTACACCCCCACACACACACCCTGTTCCTCATCACCTGGAAGAGATCTTTCCTCTGAATTCTCCACCTCCAATGGTGGTTTCCCTTCCAGAGAGCATCCCAAAGACACCTGAAGTGAATACATCCACAGTGCAGTCAGGGTCTACGCCATCCCCCTGAAACACACACCCCCATACTATACCTTGTTTCTGTGTGGTCATGCTCTTCTCTTGAGAACCCACACTAAAAAATCTGGTATCGTTCTCAGCTCCTACATTCAGTTAATGCCCGGGTCCTGCTAAGGGCAAGAGGAATTGTTCCCTCCAACACTACTGACTCAGTGTGGGCTCTTGTAACTTCCAACATGTACTATGTTAGAAGTGGTCCCCCATCATGGTGCCTTAGTCACCGACCCTGGCTCCTCCAAACCACCCTCAACATCCCCAAGTGTGTTCCATTAAATGTCCATAATTGGGATCATGTTTCTCTACCTGGGGCTAAAACACTTGAGTTGTTTTCTATCGAGTTCAATATAAGGGATGGTGTTCCTTTACTCTGTGCCATGCCCCTGCCTCACCATCACCAGCTCTGCACTATGCGTGCTGTGCCCTTGACTCTACTCTGCACTGTGGCTCGGATGTGGCTGGCCACCCTCTCTGCTCCTGGCAAAGCCTCTTTCTCTATAATCTTTCCTGTCCTTCCAGGGGCTCTTCCTCTGCTCCCCCCCACTTTCCTTTTAACCTTTGAGTTCACATACTAGGATAGCTGTAGCAAGGTGCTTTAAACTAGGGGAGTGAACTGCCTCTCCGTTCTGGAGACTGGATGTCTGGAAGTTAGATACCTGCAGGAACAATTCCTTCTGGTGTCTGCAAGAGTCTGCTCCCTGCACTCCCCGGTGCTCTCACAGACTCAGACAGTCCTGGCTTTGAGACAGCATCCTCTCTGAACTCACACCATCCTCTCTCCGTGTGTGTCAGGCTCCATTTAATATCCTTCCCCCACACATGAAAATCAAATTGTATCAGGGCCCACCCAAATGACTTCATATTCATCATATTTCTAAGTGAGGTCACACAGGTATTGAGAAAAGAACTTCCTTATCTTCCATCAATTAAATATTCACACATCTATTTGCATAGCCACTCCCCTCCCTTCTGACATCATCACCCCATGTCTTCACTTACCTGGAGGGCACTCTTAACCCAGAAAGCCACAAACCAAAGCTGGGGGAAAAAAAACCCAAAGCATGCATTCCTTGCTGGCTATTGGCCCTTGCAAAGTACCAAACAGCTCCTTCTGTGGTGGCCTCCTGGTGGGCCCAGGACCAAAGAACAAAAAGATCAGACCAAGGTTCATCCCAAAGAGTCTGACACAGCCCTCCATGTCACTCTCAAGAAAGAGGGAGCAAGAAGCCACCAGGGCTCCCAGGCTGCTCATCAGAGCCACCATGCTCCAGTACTGGGCAGAAGAGGAAGAGACAAGTCTAGGAGGAAACCCGCTTTGAAGCAGGACTAAAGCAGCCTGGGCATATGCCCTTACCCAAGGGGAATCTTAAAGTGCCCCTTCTTCTTCTCTCAGATCAAGTGGGAGCCTTCTCTAAAGGCACCTGAGCACCCAGGCAGAGAGAAGGGGGACCAAAACGAAATCACTAGCAGAGTCATGGCATCTTTAGAACAAACAGTACACACTTCCTTGGTTTTTGCTTGTTTGTTTCATTTTTCCGTTTTGATGACTTCTGAGTTTAATCAGGGCTGTTTGCATGAGCCCGGGGGTGGAGGTCTTTACTGGAGCACAGGTCACATACCTGTGACCACACTACTGAAGAAAACGACTCCCCTGAACCCAACAACCATTAACTAACTGCCTATAGCTCCTCGCGGAGGGGCAGGGCCTCCTGAAGCCTTCCCCATCCTTGAAGGAGTGTGGATGAGTTCCACCTGCTACATTGCGCAGGCGCCACAGCTGCCGTGAGTTCCTGAATCCAGCGGCCACGTCCTATCCGGAAGATAGCTTCCCAAGACTCAGCTCCATCGTCTGGTCTTACGTTCCTCCCTTACCGCCCTGTCGTCTGCGGGGTTAGGAGGTAGCAGGATAGATGTCCCCACTTAGGGCTCTGACTCCTTCGGAAGAGAAGGGGTGCCTCATGCCTTGCTGGCTATTGCCCTTCCTCTGTGGCCTCCTGATGGGCCCAGGACCAAGTAACAAAAGTGACCACCAAAGTTCACTCCGAAGATGAGAGTCTGACATAGGCCTCCATGCCACATTGTCACCCTCAAGGGACTTCCTAAGAAACTCCTTAGGGAAAAGAAGGGGTTCCGTCAGAATGGGAGGGGCCTGAAAGATGGAACTGGAGAATGTAATGATGACAATACACTAGTATTTTAAGCATAAAATATTTTTTAAAATAGACAAAGAAAACGATATAATGCTGATTACCTATACTGACTGTGCATTGAGGAAAAAAAGGGAGGCAGGAAATTCTTTAGGCCTTTCCGTGATAACACGTAAAATCCCCATCTTAATAATAGACCTTTGATTAAACTAAACCCACATCTAATGAAGACTCCTTCTCCGGTCATCTGATTAAATTTCTTATTTTCTTCTACCCTTGTCCTGATGTGGCAGGAGATAATGCAACATCCTTGGAGAAACTGTTTGCTCCTTGGAGTCTAGTGATGGGGGAAACATTGAGGGTTTTTTATCATAGTCCAAACAGTGCAATGGCAGGGGGCTCTGCCAGCAGCAGGCACCCCACCCCAACCCCCAGAAAGTCTAGATCCACACCTCACCCCAGGAATGCAAGTTCGGTTCCTGTTCCTGTTAGGAGGGGAGGAGATAAAGAAGCGGCAGGCCAGCTGTCAAACACAGTGGCCTTGAAGACTGTGAGGTAGAGAACCCAGACTTGAGGGCTGCTTGGCTGACCAAGAAGCTGAGACAAGATATCCCGGGGACCTAGGTAAAACCAAATACCACTAGTCTAAAACAAGAAAGAACACATGGTGATGAAAGTGACTCCTAAGGACGTCTGCCATGCTCATTAATCAGTGCTCAGCCACCATCAGAGAAGCTTCCTCCTGCAACAGATGGGAACAAATACAGAGACCCACAGCCAGGCATTCTGCAAAGAGATCTGGGAACACTCAGCCCTGAATGGGAGATCTCCATCAAATCCCTCCCTCCCCTCCGGGCTCAGACAACCTCACAGATGATGAGGTGGCAGAAGAGTGAGAGCCTGGGCAGGACACCAGGAAAAGAAAGTCCTCTCAGAGAGAAAGTCCTGTGGGTTGAAACCTATTATGGTTCATAATGGTAGCAAAATTACATCTATGAAGTTGCAAAGAAATTAGTTTTATGGTTGGGGTCACTACCACATGAAGAACTATATTAAAGGGCCACAGCATTAAGAAGGTTGGGAGCCACTCCTCTAAATCAGCATGATCAAAGATCCTATGAACGAACAGAGACCGATGCAGCATGCACAGGACTGCACAGGGCAGTGCTAGGACCTCTGTGTTTATATTATGGCTTCCAGTTTAACGCTTATATGGAATTCCTGAGTGTGAATGAGTGGATCTCTGGTTCTTGTGCCTTCTTTTGGGTTCTTTTCTCTCTATTTGTTTCTCTTACCCAACTCTGATATGAAAGTTTTTGTTTCATCTTGCTATCTTTTTTTGTTATGTTTTTAAAAACGAATAAATGAATAAAGGTGGCACATGTCTTTAATCTCAGCACTCGGGAGGCAGAGGCAGGCGGATCTCTGTGAGTTTGAGGCCAGCCTGGTCTACAAAAGCTAGTTCCGGGACGGGTTCCAAAGCTACAGAGAAATCCTGTTTTGAAAAAAACAGAAAAAAATGAATAAATGGATGGATGGATGGATGGATGGATGGATGGATGGATGGATGGATGGGTGGGTGGGTGGATGGATGGATGGGTGGATGGATGGATAGATGGGTGGATGGGTGGATGGGTGGATGGATGGATGGATGGGTGGGTGGGGGATGGATGGATGGATGGATGGCTGATGGATGTGATGGATGTGGGTGGTGGATAGGATGGATGGATGGATTGATTGGTGCTCGGTGGGTGGATGGATGGTGGGTGGGTGGGTGGATGGATGGATGGATGGATGGATGGGTGGATGGATGGGTGGGTGGGTGGATGGATAGATGGATGGATAGGTGGGTGGGTGGATGGATGGATGGGTGGGTGGGTGGATGGATGGATGGATGAATGGATAGGTGGGTGGGTGGATGGAAATCTAGCCACTAGGGTAAAGGTTAACAATTGAACTGTCACTTACACCTGCTCTGTGAGGGACAATGTTTTCTCTAATAGAGTGACACGGGGTACATCAACCTCTCCAGAACAGACCATGTTCAGGAGTACCTGGCCAACATATAAGGGACTTGACAGTTTCTGTTCATTTTGTTGTTGTTGTTGTTGTTGTTGTTTGGTTACAGTTTGGTGGGTTTGGGGGCTGCATTTTGTTTTCTCGATTTTGTTGTTCTGTTAAGTTTGTGTTTGTTTGTTTTTTTGAGGAAGAACTTCAAGTTGCATGGGAAGGGAGGGGATCTGGAAGGCCTTGGAGCAGGGGAAGAGGAAGCTCAAAATATATTTAAATTTAAAAATTGTTCTAAGTAATAAAAAGTATAATTAAAAAAAGAAAAGAAGACGGTGAAGGGGCCTCAGGAGTCAGTTTTTGATAAAAGTTTAAGAATGTCATATGTATGAGGGGTGCGTGTATATGACGGTCCATATGTGTATTTAGTACACATGCACACATAGGTGTGCACATGGAAGGCAGAGGTCAACTTCAGACGATTCCTCAGGAGCCGTCCACCATGTTTTAGAGACATGGTTTTCTCTGGGACCTGGGACTGGCTGGTTTGAGTAGGCTGGCTTCCCAGCAAGCCCTCCGGATCTTCTGTCTCAGCCTGCCGGCCACTGGTACGACAGGCATGCGCCCCACACTCACACCTGGGTGCCGGGATCAAGCTCAGTCTCTCCTGCTTGTGCACCAGACACTTTAGCAATGGCGCCATCTCCCCTGCCCCATAAACCAGCCCTTTTGTGGGGCACATACGGCAGCTACTGAACCGCTGGTGACACAGCCAGGCGGATTAAGTCATGATGGACAGTTCATGGAACTTTATACAAAATGGTAGTATGCTTCTCTAAAAACCCATCCTGTCTACGGGTGAACGTGGAGAGAGATCTGGCGCTTAAATAAAGGAATCCCACACTAGCTCGGAACTAAGAAATATACAGGTATTTATTAATAGATAAAACTTACGAATCAGGATTCTCTGCATGAACGATGGATAAAGATGAGATCCAAACAAACCGAACCAGCAAAACCGGGGTCCAAGGGGAAAGGCAGAGAGGAAGATGGCCAGACGCCCTTCCACATCCAGATAGTCTATAAGGCCACGCCCCAGTAGGCGGGAAAGTTGTTAGCTATACACCTTCCTGCAGCATATGGGCGGGCGTGTTAAATTCGGAGTCCCACTGCAGCTGCTGAAAGTTGAAGCAAAGGACCAGATCTAAGCAGGGGAAACAACACTGTGGATATCAGCTACATACGTAAAAGGCTTGGCCTGAATGAAGGCTTAGCAAAGCCCTGAAGGAGAAGAAGAAAGTCATCCTTAGAACCTGAACATTTTGCAAAGCATCACCAGGGCCTTAACATTTCAGACCAGCTCAGCTCCAAGAGAACCCATTCAGAACCAGACAGACGCAATTATAAAAATCCAGCCGGCGAAGACTCAGCAAAGGGAAGGCATTTTAGTTGTTGCCGATGAAAATGACTGAGGACTGGTTTTCACACTCAGAGGCGAGGAAACATCCACCCGGAAACAAAGCTCTTGCACACGTGTGGGAGGGCTCTGCTCCTGCCAATGAGCTGGGGCTGTTCCTGCTCGGCTCACTCCAAATGAAGAGCCGAAGTGGACCCAGGAGAGAGCCATTTCCCGCGGCCACACCTGGTTAGACGTGCCCTTGGTTTCCCCGGTGAAGTTCTTAGCTCTTGACAACAGACCCGTCAGTGCAGGGAGAGAAACTTATTGAGGATCATTACGCCGGCCTTAACTGCTAATGAAGTGAGCCCTGTTATTCCAGAGAATGGGTTTGCTCCTGAGTTCTTTGTTAAGGAGGCCCAAGAGGGCCATCTGAGCAATGCCTCTCTGGCCTAGTTGGGCTCAACTGACAGGCACAGGGAGAGCAGCCATCGGTCGGTCCTTCTTTAGGCTACAGTCACTCTTTCCCGGGTGTCTATCCTGGGCACCTCCGCTTCTCTGAGCCCCAGGTTCACTTTTATTGACAAATGAGCTGAGCCGCATTATTGGAGTCTCCTCAATTGTATGCGATTCCTGTCTCTCCTAGAATAAATAGCTCGTCACAAATCTCAATGGACTAAAACGGCACAATTTCTCCTCCTCCAGATCTCCGGGTCGGAAGTCTGAAATGGATCTCCTGGGCCCAGATCATCCTGTTGGAGTCCCCCAGACTGGGAAGAGGAGCTGGTTCGTTACCTTTGGCTCGTTTCCAGAACATTCCTTGTCTCTTCCAGCAATGTCAGTCTGAGTCCCTCTCCATCTGCCTGCTCTCTGATTCCTTCTTCTGATTTCTTTGCCCAGTTCTGCATGCCTGTGTGATATCACGGGTGCCAATAACTCGGTCATCCCCCTATCTGAAGATCAGCTAGTGAGCAGCCTTCTTCCTGTCTGTAACCCTAACTCTTTACCCTTTGCCGTTCAACCTGGCATCCTCACAGATTCTGAGGGTTGGAACATGGGTACCTTTGGGGCCACTGTTCTGCCTGCCACATCGGTCACACAAACTTATGTTTCTATCATAACTGCCTCCAGCTATCTACTCTTGACTTCTCTGAGGCCTGAAGGATAAAGAGAAATACTTCAGCTTTTGAACACTTGGTATTGAAGAAAGTAAAAAAAGAAGAGAAAACACCAACATGTCTGAGCACATTTAGCAGCTGCCATGATGCACAGGTCATCCCAGAAACTGTTTGTCACACACGGAATCCCACAAAATATGGAAAGGATCACAATTTTCACTTTTTTATTGTTTTTATTGCACTATACATTTTTCTCTGCTCTCTTCCCTTCCTCTCCCTTTCTACCCTCTCCTGGCACTCCTACGTTCCCAATTTACTCAGGAGATCTTGTGTTTTTCTCTTTCCTATTTAGATCCATGTATGTCCCTCTTAAGGTCCTCTTTGATGTCTAGGTTCTCTGGGGTTGTGGATTGCAGGCTGCTTTTACTTTGCTTTGTTTTCGAAAGCCACGTATGAGTGAGTACATACTAGATTTGTCTTTCTGGGTCTGAGTTACTTCACTCAATATGGTGTTTTTTTCTAGACACATCCATTTGCCTGCAAATTTCAATATGTCATTATTTTTTACCGCTGTATTATATTCCATTGTGTAAATGTACCACATTTTCTTTATCCATTCTTTGGTTAAGGGGCATCCAGGTTGTTTCCAGGTTCTAGTTATTATGAATAATCCTGCTATGAACATAGTTGAGTACATGTTCTTGTGGTATGACTGAGCATCTTTAGGATATATACCTATACCTAAATATATCATTTATATATATATATGGGTCTTGAGCTAGATTGCTCCCTAATTTTCTGAGAAATTGCCATACTGATTTCCAAAGTGGCTGTAAAAGTTTGCACTGCCACCAGCAATGGAAGAGTGTTCCCCTTCATTATCCCCTTCAGAATAAGCAGTCATCAGTGTTCTGACAGGTGTAAGATGGCATCTCAGAGTTGTTTTGATTCTCATTTCTCTGATGGCTAAGGATGTTGAGCATTTCCTTAAGTGCCTTTCAGCCATTTGAGATTCATCCGTTAAGAGTTCTCTGTTTAGGTCTGTACCCCATTTTTTTATTGACTTATTTGTTCTTTTGATGTCAAGTTTCTTGAGTTCTTTGTGTATTTTTAAGATCAGTCCTCTGTCCGATGTGGAGTTAGTGAAGATCTTTTCCAATTCTGTAGACTGACATTTTGTCTTGTTGACCATGTCTTTACATTACAGAAGCTTCTCAGTTTCAGGAGGTCCCAACTATTAATTGTTGCTCTCAGTGTCTGTGCTACTGATGTTATATTTAAGAAGTGGTCTCCTATGCCAATACATTCAAATGTACTTCCTACTTTCTCTTCTATGAGGATCAATGTGGTTGTTTTTATATTGAGGTCTTTGATCCATTTAAACTTCAGTTTTGTGCATGGTGGTAGATATGGATCTATTTGCAATCTTCTACATGTTGATATCCAGTTATGCCAACACCATTTGTTGAATATGCTTTCCTTTTTTCATTTTATATTTTTAGCACCAAAAATCACATGTTCATAAGTGGATGGATGGATATCCGGGTCTTCGACTTAATACCATTGGTCCTCCTGTCTGTTTTTATGCCAGTACTGGGCTGTTTTCATTACTGTAGCTCTATGATAGAGTTTGAAGTCAGGGATGGTGATGCCTCCAGAAGTTCCTTTATTGTACATGACTCTTCAGTTATCATGGGTTTCTTACTTTTCCATATGAAGTTGAGTATCTTTCTTTCAAGGTCTGTGAAAAATTTTGCTGGGATTTTGATGGGCATTGCATTGAATCTGTAGATTGCTTTTGGTAAGATTGTCATTTTTACTGTGTTAATTCTATCTACTCAAGAGCAAACTCTTTCCATTTGCTGGTGTCTGCTTCAATCTCTTTCTTCAAAGACTTAAAGTTCATGTCATACAGGTCTTCCACTTGTTTGGTTAACATTATCCCAAGATATTTTATGTTATTTGTGCCTATTGTGAAGAGTGATGTTTCTCTGATTTCTTTCTCAGCCTACTTATCATCTGTATAAAGGAAGGATACTAATTCTTTTGAGTTAATCTTGTATCCTGCTATATTAATTACTAAAGGTGTTTATGAGTTGTAGGAGTGCCCTGGTAGAATTTTTGGGGTCACTTATGCATACTATCATATTAGTAGTAAATAATGAGGGTTTCATTTCTTCATTTCTGGTTGTATCCCCTTGATCTCCTTTTGTTGTCTTATTGTTCTAGCTAGAACTTCAAGTACTATATTGAATAGATATGGAGAGAGTGGACAACCTTGTCTTATTCCTGATTTCAGTGGGATTGCTTTGAATTTCCATTTCGTTTGATGTTGGCTGTTGGCTTGCTGTACATAGCCTTTATTTTGTTTAGGTATGTTCCTGTATCCTGGCTCTCTCCCAGACTTTTATCATGAGCCGTGTTGAATTTTGTCAAAGACTTTTTCAGCATCTAATGAGATGATCATGTGGGATTTTTTTCTTTCAATTTGTTTAAATAGTAGATTATATTGATAGATTTTCATATGTTAAACAATTCTTGCATCTCTGGGATGAAACCTACTTGGTCATGGTGGATGATTTTTCTGAGTTTTTTTTTTTTTTTGAGTATTTTTGCATCAGTACTCATGAGTGAGATTGCTCTGTATTTCTCTTTCTTAGTAGTGTCTTTGTGTGGTTTGGGTGTCAGGGTAACTGTAGCCTCATAAAAAGAGTTCAGCAATGCTCTTTCTGTTTCTATTGTGAACAATTTGATGCATATTGGTATTAGTACTTCTTTGAAAATCTTGTAGAATTCTGCACTGAAACCATCTGGTCCTGGACTTTTTTTTAATGACTGTTTCTGTTTCCTTAGTGGTTCTAGGTCTATTTAAGTTGCTTATCTGGTCTTGATTTAATTTTGGTAAGTGTCAAAAATAAAATAAAATAAAGTCTCTGGGCAGTGGTGGCATATGCCTTTAATCCCTGCACTTGGGAAATAGAGGCAGGCGGATCTCTGTGAGTTTGAGGCAAGCTTGGTCTACAGAGCAAGTTCCAAATCTACAGATGAAACCCTGTCTTGAATAAAATAAAAAATAATAATAATTTTGGTGCAGGTTATTTACCCAGAAAACTGTCCTTTTCCTTTAAGTTTTCCAATTTTGTGGAGTACAGGTTTTTGAAGCATGATCTGATGATTCTCTGGATTTCCTTTCTGTCTGTTGTTATGTCCCCCTTTTCATTTCTGATTTTGTTAATTTGGATATTCTCTCTCTGACTTTTGGTTAGTTTGGGTAAAGGTTTGTCTATTTTGTTGATTTTCATGAAGAAACTACTCTTTGTCTCATTGATTCTTGTATTGTTTTCTTTGTTTCTATTTTGCTGATTTCAGCTCTCAATTTGATCATTTCCTACCTCCTGGGTGAGTTTGTTTCTTTTTGTTCTAGAGTTTTCTGGTGTTCTGTTAATTCACTAGTGTGGGATTTTTCCAGCTTCTTTATGTTATGCATTTAGTACTAACACAGTTTTCATTGTATTTCATAAATTTGGGTATGTTGTGTGATCATTTTTGTTGAATTTTAGGAAGCCTTTAATTTCTTTATTTACTTCTTCCTTGACCCATTGGCAATTCAGGTGAGCATTTTTCTTTTTCTTTTTTTTGGTTTATTTTTTTATATTTAAAAATTTCCATCTCCTCCCCTTCTCCTCCTTCTTCCTTCCCTTCCCCTCCACCCATACCCCCCTCCCTCCCTCTCCAGGCCAAGGAGCCATCAGGGGTTCCCTACTCTATGTTAAGACCAAGGTCCAGGAAGGTGATCAACCAAGCTGAGAAAGCTCCGACAGAGCCCGTCCATGCAGAAGAATCAGAGCCCAGCGCCATTGTCCTTGGCTTCTCAGTCAGCCTCCACCGTCAGCCACATTTAGAGAGTCCAGTTTGGTCTCATTTTCCATCAGTCCCATTCCAACTGGAGTTGGTGATCTCCCGTTAGTTCTGTCCCACCGTCTCCATGGGTGAACTCACCCCTCACGGTCCTGACTTTCTTTCTCATGTTCTCTCTCCTTCTGCTCCTCATCAGGACCTTGGGAGCTCAGTCCAGTGCTCCAATGTGGGGCTCAGTCATTTTCTTCATCTATCGCCAGGTGGAGGTTCTATGGTGATATGCAAGAAATTCATCAGTATGGCTATAGGAACTGGCCTTTTCAGGATCCCTCTCCTCAGCTGCCCAAGGAACTAGCTGGGGGCGTCTCCCTGGAAACTCGGGAACCCCTCTAGAGTCAAGTCTCTTGACAACCCTCAGATGGCTCCCTAAATTAAGATATATGCTTCCCTGCTCCCATATCCCAAGCATCCCATTCCTCCGAGCTCCCCCCATTCTCCCTTTCACGCTTTTCTCTCCCCATCTTCCCTTGGCCCCGTTTCGCCCCACCCTCAAGTTCCCATTTTTTGCCCGGCGATCGTTTACTTCCAATATCCAGGAGGATTACTATATGTTCTCCTTTGGGTTCCAGGTGAGCATTTTTCAATTTCCACGTGTTTGTGGACTTTCTGAAATTAGTGTTTCTGTTAAATTCTAACTTTAAACCTTGGTGATCCAATAAAATACAGGGGGTTATTCCAAGTTTTTTTGTAACTGTTGAGGTTTGCTTTGTTACCAAGTATGTAGTCAATTTTTGAGAAGGTTCAATGAGGAGCTGAGAAGAAGGTATATTCTTTTATGTTTGGATGGAATGTTCTATAGCTGTCTGTTAAGTCCATTTGAGTCATATCATCTGTTAGTTCCCTTATTTCTCTGTTAATTTTCTGTCTGATAGACCTGTCCAGTGGTGAGACTGGGATGTAAAAGTATCCCACTATTCGTGTGTGGGGCTTAATGTCTTATATATGAGGGTGCCCTTGTATGTGGGGCATAGATCTTCAGAACTGAGATTTTTCTCTTGATGGATTTTTCCTGTGACTAATATTAAATGTTCTTCTTTGTCTCTTTTGACTGATTTTAGTTTGAAGCCTATTTTGTTAGATACTAAGATAGCTACACCAGCTTGTTTCTTAGGTCCATTTTATTGGAAAATCTTTTCCCAATCCTTTACTCTGAGGTGATGTCTGTCTTTGAGGTTGAGGTGTGTTTCTTGTATGCAGCAGAAGGATGGATTCTGTTTTCATATCCAATCTGTTAGCCTGTGTCTTTTTATAGGTGAGCTGAATCCTTTCATATTAAGGGATATTAATGACCTATAATTGTTAGTTTCTGTTACTTTAGTTTTTGTTGTTGGTATTGTTATTGTGTATGTTTTTCCCTTCTTTGGAATTTGCTGCTGTGAGATCATCTATTGTCTGTATTTTTGTGGGTACATTTGACTTCCCTGGGTTGGAGTTTTCCTTCTAGTACTTTGTGTAGAGATGGATTTGTGGCTAGCTATTGTTTAAATATGGTTCTGTCAAGAAATATCTTGTTTTCTCCATCTATGGTGATTGAAAGTTTTGCTGGGTGTAGTAGTCTGGGCTGGCATCCAGGGTCTCTTAATGTCTGCTTAACGCTTGACCGGGACCTTCTGGTTTTTATTGTTTCCATCGAGAAGTCAGGTGTAATCCTGATAGGTCTGCCTTTATATGTTACTTGGCCTTTTTTCTTTGCAGCTCTAAATATTCTTTTTTATTATTCTGTATGTCTGGTGTTTTGATTATAATGTGGCAACAGGACATCTTTTGGTCTACTCTTTTTCCTTTGCAGCTCTTAATATTCTTTATTCTGTATGTCTATTGTTTTGATTATAATGTGGCAACAGGACTTTTTTTGGTCTAGTCTATTTGGTGTTCTTGTAAGGCTCTTGTATTTTCATAGGCATGTCCTTCTTTAGGTTGGGAAAGTTTTCTATGATTTTGTTGAGTATATTTTCTGTGCCTTTGAGTTGGATTTCTCCTTTATCTTTCCCTATTATTCTTAGGTTTTGTCTTTTCATGTTGTCCCAGATTTCCTGGATATTTGTTAGATTCAACATTTTCTTTGACCAATGAGTCTATTTCCTCTATCATATCTTCAACACCCAAGGTTCTCTCTTTCATCTCTTGTGTTCTGCTGTTTATGCTTGCATGTGTGGCTCCTGATTGCTTACCCATGCTTTCCATTTCCAGAACTCCCTTGGTTTGTGTTTTCTTTAACACAAACTGTTTCAGTTTTTAAGTCTTGAACCATTTCTGTCACCTGTTTGATTGCTTTTTCTTGGTTTTCTTTAAGGTTTTGTTGATTTCTTCCAATTTTTTGTCTGTCTTTTCCTCTACTTCTTTGAGGGGAATTTTTATTTCCTCTTTAAAGGCCTCAAACATTTTCCTAAAGTTATTTTTAAGGTCTTTCTCTTCTGCTTCATCTGTGTTGGAGTGTCCAAGTCTTGCTGTTGCAGAACCACTGTTTTTTTTGTGATGCTGGGTTGCTCTCTGTGTTGTTGACTGTATTCTTACCTAGTTGTCTACCCATCTTTTCCTCCAAGTGGTGTAGTTGAGGCTCTTTCTCCTGTAATCACGGCTCCCAAGGCCAGTGAGTGCAAGGCTCAGATGGTCACTCCTCAAGGGGTTCTGGTCACTTGGTGCTCTGGAGGTCACTTGGGCCTTCCTTCTTGCTCCCAGAGGTCACTGGGGCCTTCCTACCTGCTCCCGGAGGTCACTGAGGCCTTCCTACCTGCTCCCAGAGGTCATTGGGGCCTTCCTACCTCCTCCCAGAGGCCAATGGAGCCTTCCTACCTGCTCCCAGAGGCCACTGGGGCCTTGCTTGCCTGCTCCCAGAAGTCACTCAAGCTTGAATCTCAGTTCTGCTGCTCGCTGCCTATGCTCTTAGTAGCCCTGGTCCTGTGTCTGCTTAACTACAAAACACAATCGTGAGGTCTACTTCACAAAGCTGTCTTGAGCATTGAAACCATCTCCAGTGCCTGATACATGACTGAAGTTTACTCTCTCATGTCACCAGATCTACAGTGACACTAGTCTCTTGTTTCTATATGCTACGTTCATGCCTGACTCCTGTCTGCACATTCCCTGGCCTTCCTCCTCCTGGTCCCGACCCCCACAGCCTGCTAAGCCTCTCCACCCCTGCGCTTTAACAATGCCTAAGAATCAACGTGTCCAGATCTGACCTCTCCCACCCCACAGTCCACTTAGGCTCCTGTTTGCCTTGTTCCTATTCAGGACACACACCACTGACCCAGTCATTCAGACTGGTGATTTGAGAGCCTTTTTGGCTCCTCCTCCCCTGAAATTAACCACTGAGTTATGATTGTCACAGTGATGGTCCCTCGGTCAGCCCCACCACCAGTCAATCAGGGGGATCTCTCTTACGTCCTACACAGGGCTGATCACTGTCAGGGGCCATCGCCTCCAGCCTCTCTGCCATGACTTACAGTGTTGTAGGCGTGATGGCTGAGCCTGACCATCAACCTGACTAGATCTGGAGTCACCCAGAAAGACAACTCTCTGAGTAGCGGTGAGGGGAATTCCTGGAAAGGTTGAACTAAGGGAAGGACTCGTCCTGAATGTGGGTAGTACCACCTTCCCACAGGCTGAGGTCCTAGACTGAGATAAGAAAGTAAGTGACCCACTGGCATTCATCCGTGTCCCCTCCCCGACTCGGAACGCTATGCAGCCTGCACCTCAGTCTCCCACTACTGTGCCTTCTGCTACCATGGCGGACTCCATTCCCTAAAACTGTAGATCAGAATAAACTCCTCCTTCCTTGGGTTGTTTTGGTCAGACATTACGCCACAGTGATGGGAAAAAAAAAAAAACAACATAATAAGCCACATCACTTTTCTGGCCAAAAGTCTTTAATAGTTACCAGATGCTTCTTCAAGCTACACCCAAACTCCTTCCAACTTCTCAGAACCCTTCAACCACCTCAAACCCCTTTCCTGTTCCACCACCATTCCTATCACTCCTGTGAGGCATTCTACACTGCAGGCAAAGGATCAAGAAACCATGTTCTCCTGCCCTCCACTATTGCCAAGCTCGTTAATTTTGCCTGATATGATGGCAGACATTCCCAGTGTTTCCCCCGAGCCAATGTGGCTTCTATCTAGGTTTACTTGAGTCTGTTAGAACTTGAATGAGTCAACAGGATGCTCATTGGGTAGTAATGGTTAAATACCTTTACAGAACATAAAGGTGACTGTGATACATACGTTTCTCAATGCTTTGCTCGTGTATGCGTAAGATTGACGCTGGTTAGATATTCATAAGGAAGATCTGGATCACTCATACCGGGGCAGTCATCACCACTGCTGGCTTGCAGGCTCCTCCAACTGGAAGGCTGCATGGTTCTGAGGATCAAATCTGTGCCTCCTGTCTGAGTTGGCTCTCCTTTCATCGAGGGAGTTTGCCGACCTGATGGTGCATTGCTATTAGCTATGGATCTTTGCGAACACCAAAGTCCAGAAACCACCCTCTGGGGAGCCAGGCATCTGAGCTGGTTGTATGATTGTCATTTCTAGATTATCATGAGGAAACTGACCCTATAACAAAGTCCCAAACTTATTTTAGTAAGAGAATGCCACCCAGCAGCACATGTGCACACATGTGCACGCACGCACGCGCGCGCGCATACACACACACACACTATAAAGAGGGATTTATTAGCGTGGGTTACACAATACAGGCTAGGTAGCCATAGAGAGGCTTTCTTCATGCTAAGGGAGCAGAGAACATGGTCACTGCTCAGCTCATGAAGCCAGACACTCAGCAATCCTAATCTGGTAGAGAGAAAGTCACAGGTAGTAAGTGGACATTAGAAGACCAGCAAAACTACTAAGTGGCATCAGAGGAGCCTAATGTGCACCCATACTTCCGGTTCCTTAGTATTTGGGCTTAGTATAGGAAGTGTCAACCCCCCCTCCCCCGTAAGCTCAGGTCTTCCCGGCTTGTCCATCTTCCTGGAAAACACCCTCAGAGACATGCCCAGAAGTGTGTCTCCTAGGTGACTCTAAGCACCATCTATCTGACAATGAAAGCTAATCATTGCAGTCAGGAAGGAAGGATGAGGAAGCAGGACCTAAGAGCAGGAGACTATCCAAAAACCAGGAAGGGCCTAGGGCTAAGGATGTATATGGCCCTCTATAGCTAAGTGGAAAAGTTACCCCTGAAACTTACGGCTTTAACACAAGTGTATATGATCTCACAGACTCGGTGGGGCAGGATCTTGCGCATCTCATGAGGGTGTTGCCAATAGGCCAGTGAGGACTTCCGGTATTCAAAGGCAGACTGGGTTCTCAATCTCACACAAGTATTGTCAGCAGGGAGCCTCCACCCTTCACTGCCTTAACCAGGGACCTGAAGGCTCTAGTCACAAAGTCTCTCCACAGGGCTGCTCGTGTGTCCTCATGCTGTGACAGCTGACTTCTCCCAGAGTGATGTAAAGGAAAAGGCAAGGAATCTCTCCTACCATCTTCAGCCTAGTCTCACAGACAGCATACTGTCACCCTTGTCGGGGATGAGTCACTAAGTCTAGCCCACCCTCCCAGGGAGGGAAGGGACTTCACCACTTACAGGAGTGTCTATCAAAGACTCTGAACATATCTTAAAGGAACCACAGAGTGGGAAGGGGTCGGGTATGGATAGTAGCAAGGAATTTTGTGGCGTATATTACTTGGCAATAGAAATCCTCTGTGTTTTATTACTATTATTCTAACCCGGCTGCTTTCAAACCGCCACATCTCTCTGACGTCCTGATGTCACTTCCAGTCCTGGCAATCCATGACTCTGCACTTGTGCGGCGTCGCAAATCGTGTTTGCGTAGCCAGAGCCAGGGAGCAATTTCATCCACTTCGCACAGAGGTCTTGGAGATCAGGAGCCTTTGAAGGCACCCTGCCTGAGCTCACTGACCTCAGTCTGACCCTCCCAGGCTGCGCTGACTGGAGATGCTACAGAGGAAGTGTTAAATGATTTACATATTTTCCCCTGGGTATTAAAGCCATGTAATTTTGAAGCAAGGCATAACTTTGTCCCTGCAGAGACTCCCCCACTCCATCTCAGATAAAAATAAGCAAAGCTGCTTTTAGAAGCTTTGTATACTTCCCCCCCTCCTTCTGACAGCCTTCAAGTGGCAGCGTATGATTTGGTCCCGAGACATACAAAGTGTTTTAATTAAAGGTTGTCTAAAAATACAGAACGTTTCCCCAACCACATCTGCCATTAACTCCTCTGACATTCGGGGCAGCGTAAGTTCCAGAAAGAAAAAAAAAAGAGGCTTTACATATTCAAAGGGATCCGAGTGTGCCTGTGCCGGGCTGTCTGTTTGCACCGACAAAACCAGAACGGGAGTGTTTACAACCAGTGGCCACAGTAATTATAGGCGCTGTGGGGCCTCGCTGCAATTTGTTGCGACAACTCGAGAAACAAGCTTAGAGATGCGGTGGCATTTTTGCTGAATGGCTTGCTTAGGCATTCTAAAAGGAGAAGCAATGGCTGGCATGTTGCTGGACTCGTCCAAAGAGATGGCTTTTCTCAGCCCAGATGATAGCCAACTCTTCCAATGGCCTCCAACATGTCCGTGAGCACCTATGGCCTGGAGCTGCTTTACATCTGTAATGGCTACCCAACGATGAAAATGTACCACATCGGTGGAGGCACCGGTTTCCAAGGAGACCTGCTGTGCCCTTTGGTGTCTCCTTCATCGTGACTGCTCAGTACCTGACGATGGTCAAGAAAGACTTCTGTTCAAAGGGTGCTGGAAAGTGGGGCTGAGCAGTACATATGTCCCAGAGGGAAGGTCTGAGTTCCAATGCTGGCTCCGTGCTTTATTAGCTGAGGGGTATGCATTCACTGCCTGCTGTCCCTACATTCCATCTATGCATCAATATAACTTGGTAAATTCTACTAACTATCTTATTTGAATGAGAATATCCCTTATAGCTTCATGTATCTGAACACTTGATATCCCAAGTTGGTGGCACAGTTTGAGAAAGTAATGGCACCTTTAGGTGGTGGAGCTTTGCTGGAAGAAGTATGTCACTTCTCACTTTCCTGGATTTGAGGATTTACAGCCTGCACCCCAGCTTTATCCTATCTCTTCTTCTTGTATGCAAGTGAAATATGATTATATTAGTTAGGGTTTCTATTGCTGTGAAGAGACATCATGACTGTAGCAACTCTTAGAACAGGAAGCATTTAATTGGGGCTGGCTTACTGTTCAGAGGTTTAATCCATTGTCAGCATGGCAGGAAGCATGGCAGAATGCAGGCAGACATGGTGCTGGAGAAGAAGCTGAGAGTCCTATAACTGGATCTGCAGACAGCAGGAAAGAATGAGACACTGAGCCTGGCTTGAGCATCTGAGACCTCAAAGCCCACCCTCAGTGACACACTTCCTCCGACAAAGCTATACCTACTCCAACTACGCCAACAAGGTCATACCTCCTAATAACACCACCTACTGTGGGCCCATGGGAGGCCATTTTCATTCAAACCACTGCAACGAACCTTCTGTTTTGGAACTGACTGCCAAGCCTCACATTCCTGCCTCTGAGCCTTCCCTTCTAGGATAGAAGCCTCTAGAACTATAAGCCAAAGTAAACCCTTTCTCTCCAAAGTTGCTTTTTGTCTGGGTATTCTGTCAAGAACAACAGAGAAGTATTGGCCACACTTAGAGTTTGTTGATGTGAATTGCATATTGCATCTAACTTAGACCAGTGCTGGTATGTGTGTGTTGAACCAGTTTTCCATAAGAAAAATATGCCTATTTTGAACCTAGGGCCCCAATGACCACTATCGGCGTTAGCCCAGAAGCCAGAACGCACATGCAAGAAGCTGGAAGAGATTCCTACATCTATCCGAACACGGTACAGTTTCCAGCAAACCCATGTGGGCCCAGAACCAAATGGTTCTCTTCAGTTACTAAGGCCCAAGCAAGATGATTCTTCATCAGCTTCTCCAGCTGGGGGAAAAGAGAGCCGGGGACCCTGTGTTGTGTCAGTCAGAAAGGCCTACATGAGATATCTCTCCTCCCCACCACAGTAAGGTTTTCATGGTTCCTCATCTCTACCCTCTCAAGAGCTGCCTGGATTCTCCTCATTCCAATGCTGCTGTCAATAAACACCACAGAGTTGAGCGTCCTCAGCACAGTGTCTCATAAACGCTGCTGAGCTTCTCTGGTGTCATAGTCCACAACAGATGTCCTTATCCCTGTCCTCTGAATGAGGCCCTCCTTTCTGCCCTTCCCCTGCGCAGCCCTCCTGCTTCCCCTCATGACTCCATTCCGTGCTGTCACATTACCACCCTGTATCCCTTCCTTGCGCAGGCTCAGTACTCACAGCTCTGTTATCCACTGCGTCAGAATAATTTTGGGAGCTCAGCGACACCTTAATTATACACTTTAAGTCCGTCCTCATTTGTATATTTGAAAGAGAATTAAAATCCAGGGTGTCTAATACCAAACATGTGATCACCCCTTTGCACGAGGCTCTCTGTCAGTCATTGTGGCTTCAGCAAGTATAATGCTAATAGCAATGATTCCCTCAAACATATGCTCCTTGTTATAAACAAGAATATCCAAATCTCTGTACACAACAAGATGGCAAGACGTCCTATAAATCTGCTTCTGGGCACAAGAACCCTAAAGGCTGGAACCCCATTGGCTCTGTCTTACAAACAAGGAGCTGAGAAATCCCCTCATTTCCCTTGGGCACTGCGTTAGTAAATGTCATGCCGCAGTCTGGATACATCATGGCATCTGTGGGCTCATGTGCTGGAGGCCTGGTCCTCAGCCAGTGTTGGTATTTGGAGACAGGATGGAAACTTTTGGAAATGGAAGCTTGCTAAGCCAAGTGAGTTACTGTGGGCTTTGTCCTTTGCCCCTTCTGTTTCTCTGTTTTCTGGCCACTTTAAGGTATGCAGTTTTTGACAAATACTCCAGATGCAATGATATACTTTACCTTGAGCCCAAAGCACCGGATCCTGCCAATGGCCAACAGATACCTCTGAAACCATGCACAAAATAAAGCATTTTTCTTGAGTATTTGTTATATCCAGAAACCAGGGATACTCTGGCACTTCCCTAAATATGCTCTGGCTGGTTCATCACTAAGTATGATGGTTTGTATCAACTGTCATAGTGACAAGATTTAAGATCACCCTGGAAAAGAACCTCTGGACATTTCTCTGAAGAATTAATTGTCTAGAATAGGTGAGAAGAGTTAATCTAAACTTAGGCATGCACCATTCCATGGGCTGGGGTCAGTGAAAACATATTACTAAGAGCTTAGAGCCAGCATTTACCTCCTCTGATTCTTGACTGCAGATACAATGTGACCAGCAGCCTGGAGTTCCCACTGCTGTGACTTCTGAGCCAAAATGCT
Source organism: Arvicola amphibius (assembly GCF_903992535.2). Lineage (NCBI taxonomy): Eukaryota > Metazoa > Chordata > Mammalia > Rodentia > Cricetidae > Arvicola > Arvicola amphibius. Next base: position 153,898,799 of record NC_052058.2, on the reverse strand, counting down.
CTTTCTACTAAAACTATGGGCCGACACAAATGCTTCTTCAAGTTGCTTCTGTCGGGTATTTTGTCATGGTAATGAAAAAGGTAATTAATACATCCCCTAATCACACCAGTTTAATGATTACTCTTTCTTCAAAACTCAGATCAAACTCACTTTTTTTCAGGGAAAAACACATGCTTTTCCAAAAATATGCATTCCTTTTTTCATTTTACTAGCCTCATTTAATAATCTTACAATCTCATCATTTGACCGATTTCTGTCTCCCTTTCTGATTGGAAGTACCGCATGTTGTCTGGGTTGACCAGTGCATCCTTTTCTAACCGCAAGCATGGAAAATCATTAGCACCTAATGCTGTCTGTTGACTGGGTGAGTGGGAAGGGGAGTGTGTGAGTGGGTGGGTAAATGGATAAATGATGGAGTGGGGATGGGGCGTGAATGGGTGAGTGGGGGGTGAATGGGTGAGAGGGGGGTGAATGGAAGGTGAATGGATGAATGGGTGAGTGGGGGGAGTGAGTGGTGGTGGGGGTGAGTGGGGAGTTGTGGGGTTTGAATGGAGGTGAATGGATGAATGGGTGAGTGGAGGTGAGTGGGGTGAGTGGGGGAATGAAATGGGTGAGTTGGCGGGTGAGTGAGTGAGGGGGTATGAATGGTGAGTAGGGGGTGAGTGGGGGGGTGAGTGGGGGTAATGGAGGTGAATGGAAATCGGTGATGTGGTGAGTGGGGGTGAATGAAATAAACTGATTGAGAGGGGGCGACGGGATGAATGGGTACGTAGGGGTAAATGTGATTGAGTGGGGGGAGGAATGGGTGATTGGGGGATGAATGGATGAATGATTTGGAGTGGGGGTGACTGGGTGCGTGGGGGGTGACTGGGTGGTGGGGTGAATGGGTGAGTGGGGGTGAATGGTGAGTGGGGGTGAATGGGTGCGTGGGGGTGCCTGGCTGACCTGGCTCGTGGGGTGCCTGGATGGGGTGCCTGTGTGCGTGCGGAGTGCCCTGGGTGCGTGCGGTGACCTGGGTGATTGGTGAGTGGGGGTGCCTGGCTTCCTGGCTGCGTGGGCCTCGGGGTGACTGGTGCGTGGGCGAGTCCCGGTGGATGGTTAAGTAGGAAGGTGGATGGGCAGGAGGTGAATGCATAAGTGGGAAGGTGAACGAGTGGGTGATGTGAAGCGGGTGGATGCGGTGGAGTATGGTAGATGGATTACTGTAATATTGAACAAAAAGCGACAGACTAGCCTAGTTCATCGTGCATATTTACCTGACACTACAACCTCCTATTCTCTTCGACACTGAGCTTGCCTTCAGGGTGTGGTGTGGATGTTAAGCACAGTAGTCACGTGGTTTCTGTCAGCCTGAAGGAGGCTGGTGCTGACTCCTGAGTGCAAGGAAGAAAACTGGAGAGGAAACCGTTCAAATCCACGACGGGAGGCAGAGCAGAAAGCACGACCTGCTGTGGGCACACGGGCTTCCCGTCACCGCTGCCACACAGTAGCCACCAGGCCCCAGAGGAGGCGTGCTTTCTTAGGTTCCCTGAGTGTTTTTGAAGCTGAAAACACAATTCTGCCATCATTTCCCAGCATTCCTGCTTTCTTATTAATATTTCAGATTATTTCAATTGTATTTGACTCCTTCCCACAGAGGACTCCACAGAGGATACGAAGGGGAGTTTCAAGGCTAGAAAACTCACACAAGGAATATACTTGGCCTTTAAAATGCATTTGGCATCATTTCCAAGCCAGCATTAAGCTGCATTTTAAAATAGCAATTTAAATGACCTGCTCCTTTTATTAATCAGTGGTCATTTTTGTTTTGCTGCTCTATAAAAAAAAAAACTTACATCATTGTTAGAATTATTAATTTCTCCTCCTCAGCAATGCAGCTGAGAAAGTTCTTTAATGCACTTTAGCTCACAACAGTTGCTGACCATCTAAATGTCAATCATCAAAACATTTGCTTCTCCTAAAAAAAATGTTAATAAACTATAAATACCGCAAGTGGAAGCTGCTTCTTATTTTAATACGCTCTCAGCTCTCTGTACACTTTCCAGAAATTACCTCTGAGAGGGAGACAAAGCAGGCTTCAGATGGGTGTTGAGTCTCTGAGGTCAGATAAGTACAGTGAGAGCGCAGGAGAGAGACCCCACTCTGACAGAAAGCGTGAGTTCATTTCCTCCCTCAGCGTAAAGGCGCACATCCACTTCGCTGCTAATAAAGACAACAGCAGGGCGACAGAAAGCTCAGCTGACATGAATAAAAGATGAAGTCATGCATACTGGATGGCAAAATGCCCCAGTTAAGAGAGGAAGAACATGTAGTCTGAATACATGCGAGCTTCCGCCAGCGGCAGGAAGACGGGTCTGTAGGTGTGAAGCTGAACTGCGCATGTGTGAGTTCCGTGACCAGCCTCAACCAGACTTCTGGGGACCGCTGCTGGGAAGAGTTGGCGTTTTAAATACAGGAGGAACGGAATACTGGCAAGCGGTGTGTTCAGTGTGTAGTATGGGTTTCCTTGGGGAATTGTGAAGTAATATCTACTCGCCCCAGATAGAGCACTAATGGCAGATGAGAGAAAGGACTCCATCTAAGTCTCGCTTAGTGAGCTGGTGAGTATACTGGGTTACTTTAAGGAACGTGGGTGACTGGAAAGCCCACCCTAGCATGAATCGCATCCCTAACTGCATCCCTGGAGCTCTCTGCACAGTGCTAAGGCTGCTCAGCCAATCAGAGCGTCTCCCCAGCAACTGTCGCTGCTTCTAAAACTTTGTTTAGCCTCCTTGTGAATCCTGTAAGATTCAGGAGCTTCTTCAGCCTTGTAAGTCTCACTTACTTCCTGTATCTCATGAGCCTCCTGCCTCCCTCCCTCCAGGAGACAATGTTTCAATTGGGGATAAAATGGAGAGACGGCAGCAAGGGTTTCTTTGTGATGGGGTGGGTGAGCCAGGGTTGAAGAAGCCTTTTCAACAATTGGATTTGTTTCAAAAAGTTCTGTTTAAAAAAAAAAAAAGTTCTGTTTTTTAAAACCTTTAAAAAAAATATTTGTATCCTAAAAGCAAACAAGGGATCTTTCCAAAAAGAAAGCAGGATGCAGGTGGGAAGCGTATTTTGTTTCAAACTCTGACATGCTTCCAGATTGAGGAACCAGTTCACACACATCAGCTGGGAGAACTGGGCACCCCCTCATACACGCACACTTTTAAGAGTCAGTTTCCCAAGATGCATACTTTATTCTCTAATGGGAGTCCTCCAGAACCCTTAACTGTAACATTCCAGGATGCGATGGGATCATCTTTATGACTGTATAGAGCTATGGGGTTGAAATTTTCTTTTTGACTCGAATTTTTAAAGACCAATAGAGATTGGTCTTCTGATATTCACAAGAGTGTTTTGTGTGCCAAGTTGTCATCCCAAGCAACTTAATCTACTCTCTCTGACGGCATTCACCTGTTAACCGACCATACTGGGTATCATCTGCCGTGTCTTCAGCACGAATCAGGAGCTAACTGATCAAGTCCTGAAATGATCACATTTGAAGCTGGTCGCCACCACGGTCATCCTCTCTGCTCACCACACACACTCTCAGCCATCTTTACTTCCATGTGTACCTGTGGTCTTGTATCAATCTCTATGACCACAAAAAGATGCATCTGTCTCTGTCTGTATTGTGGTACCAAACTGGAGAGATTTTCCATCGATTCAAAGAAAAATAATGGGAAAAAATCAAACATATAAGATAAAACTCATGATACAATTGAATTTATTTGGGGTCATCTACAAGTGTGTGTGTGTGTGGTGTGGTGTGTGTAAAGTGTGAATGAGAAAACAAATATTTGTTCCAAGTTTATGTCCAAAATCTCAGACTGATTTCAATGAAGGCTTTTCAGTGCATGTAGCTCTGCGCAGCACAGTGTGGCAGGCGAGGGCAGGGACTTAGACAGAAGGGAGTGTATAGCTCTTCCAAGCAACTCCAGAGTGAAGTCTTAGCTGCAATACTGTTGCTAAACTAAAACAGCCTGAAAAAAAGTTGTTTAAGGGAAAGAAGTTTATTTTAGCTCGCCATTTCGACATAGCTGGAAAGTCAAGGAGGCAGTCACAACCAGAGTCAAGAGCAGAAGGTAGAATAATGCACGCAAGCTTGTGCCCAGCTCACCTTCTCCCTTTTTAAAAACACAATCCCATGACATAACCCCAAGGAGGGGTCCTACCCACAATGGGGGTGGGGGACTTCTCAGCTAACAAGTAGGTCTCCATACAGACATGCTCATAGGCAACCTCATCATGTGATCCTTCATTGATATTTTCCCCAGGTGATTCTAGATTGTATCAAATTAACAACTAAAACCAATCCTCACAAGTAGTTCACTGGTACAAAGGGTTACAGCCCATGTCTACTTTGTATTTATAATAATTAATTAAGCAAACATTGGTTTGTATAAAGCAGAGGTTAGCAAATAGAAAGTGTAATGACCATGTATTAAAAGCAGTTTTTTTAAGATTTATCTTCTTTGTGTATGTGTGTATTTGCGTGTGTGTGTATCTCTGTGTCTGTGCCTGTGTGTGTGTGTGGTGTGTGTGTGTGTGTGTGCAGCTACATGAAGAGAGGCCAGAAGAGGGTGTCAATCCCCTGGAGCCTCGAGTCATAAGGATGTTAAGAACTTACTAACATGGGTCTTGTGAACTGAACTTGGGTCCTCTGCAAGAGCAGCAATACTCTTAAATGCTGAGCCAAATTTCCAGTTCTAACATCCAATTTTTTTTTTTTTTTTTTTTTTTTTTTTTTTTTTTTTTGGTTTTTCGAGAACATGGGTTTCCCTGTAGTTTCTAGAGCCTGTCCTGGAACTAGCTCTTGTAGACCAGGCTGGCCTTGAACTCAGAGATCCGCCTGCCTCTGCCTCCGAGTGCTGGGATTAAAGGCGTGCGCCACCACCGCCCGGCCTAACATCCAATTTTTAAAAGGAAAAAATATAGTACTCCTGCTTCCTATGTCTTTGTGAGATGACCACAAGCAATAAGGAAACCACACCACCTACATGTAGAATAGATTTGAAACTTGGACACCCACACTTTCAAGGAAATTTATCATTGAGTAATAGCCATCTGCAGTATCTGACAACTTCTGGTGGACCAAGCAGAACTTTAATCTTGGAAGAATCGCATGGTTTACAGCACACTGAGTGACGAGGAGTTAGGGAGAGCACCCACAGCGCTGATCCTTCACCATGAAACTTCCTGACAATAGCTCTGCTGAGAAAACTCATCAGATTCAAAACTAAGTGGGATATTTAAAATATATATTTATACAGAGATACCATAAATGGATCAAGAAATTGGGAAGATAAATAGCAAAGGAAGCCCATCAGAAGAAAAAAAAAAAAAGTCATCGGTATAGAAAAGTTGAAACCTTTCGTGGTTGATACAAATTGTCACAGCTTAAAACCATCACAAACCAGAAACAAAGAGCTGGCAGAGCTACAAGAAGGTCACACAGAGAAGTGATAGATACAGTATTAACTCAAGGAAGAAGAAAAGTATACATTATCCCCAGACACGTCACAGGAGACAGGACAAGGCAGAAGGGACCTGTCAAAACATAGTAATTAGTGTAAAACTCCCAGAGTGGTCTGAGTCACTGCCCTCATGCTATGAAGAGACACCATGACCAGGCAACTCTTATAAAAAAAAAAAAAAAAAAAAAGCATTTAATTGGGGCTGGCTTACGGTTCAGAGGATTAGTCTATTATCCTCATGGTGAGGAGTACGGCAGCACTGGAGAATGTGTGCGGGAAGTTCTACATTAGGATTGGCACACAGCCAGAAAGAGAAAACATTGGACCTGGCTTAAACAAATGTCTAGGAGACAGTCTCAGAACAATCTTCATGGTTCTCCGGCTCTAGACAATTCTCTCTCACCTCGTCTTTGTCAGGGTCCCCTGAGCCTTCGCTGTAGGAGTTCGTCCCGTAGATCTACCAGCTGAGGCCTGGTACTCCTCAGTCAGTTTTTCTCTGCCGTTTTACCAGTTGTCACGTGCTGTAATGGTTCCCACCTGCTGTAAGAGAAGTTTCTCCAAGGAGGAGTGAGAGCTGCGCTCCCCTGTGGCTGTGAGGATAAACACTTAGAATGCAGTTAGGAATTACCCTGGCCTGGGGGAAGTGGCAGCAGCAGTAGGCCCAGGTGGTTGGGAGGGTCTACAATACAGGCATGACTTTCCTCTTCTTAGTCAGGCCTTGAGGTCCAGCAGCTGTTGGTTGCTGCCCCCGGTAACAGTGACATCATTGCATCTTTAGGAACACCTTCTGTGGAGAGCGAGCCAACATTTTTTAAGAAAGAAGTTACTTGGGAATCAAAAAGCTATTTTTTTCTTCAACAGGAAAAGACACTCTGCATGATTAGGCACCAGGAAGACGCAAATCCAGACCACAGTGAGAAACCATACACACCCACAGGCCACCACGGTTAAAAAGACGGACGTGAAGAGCATTTGGCAAGGATGTAGAGAAACTGGAACCCTCACACATCGCTGTGAAATGGAAGAGCCACTTGAAAAATAGCTGGATGGTTTTTTTTCAAAAAGTTAAAAACAGAATTAGTATTTGACCCAGCCACGCCACTCCTAGATTACTGACTTGTCCTCTCAGGCTGCTGTAACGAAGTAGAATAAGCGCACAGCTTAGAATGAGCAGACCTTATTTTCTCACACTTCAACAGTCTGAGATCAAACTGTCACCAAATTTGGTCTCTGGTAAATAGTCCCCCTTCCTCACTCAAAGACGGTAGAGAGCCAGGGTCTATCCAGGAGAAATGACAATGTGTCCTACTCGCAACTTTGCACAAGTATTCACAGCAGCGTTATTTCCGATAGCCAGACACTAGAAAGAGTCCCTTCCGCCATCTACTAAGTCTGATAAATCAAATGTGGATTAGTTCTACAGTGGGATGGTATTGGGCTGGGAGAAAGAGCACAATAATGATCCACGAGGCAACATGAATGAGTCAGGAAACACTATGCTAATATTTCAAAGATGACAGATACAAAGGGCAACATAGCAAAGTCCACAGAATCAGAAAAGACAGCAGAGTCTCGGGGGCTCTGGAGGGCGGGATGGAAATGGGACTTCGTTTCTTACAGACTCGGGATTTCCTTTGTGGTTACACAAATGTCCTCAGTCCTTCATGATGCCAGCTGCACACTGACTCTGCGGACCATCACTGACTCACGCGGGCGTCATGTATGTGAATCGTATCTCAATAAAGCAATGGATGTTAGTTGTAAAGAACTCAAAATGAGAGAAAGAAAAACAAGAGCCTTCTCTTCGGTGCCTCCTAGGCCCCTGCCTTATAATAACAATCATCAACCTTTAAACGTGCCCAGTGGAGACCATCAATGACCATCTGGGCAAGGGTTTGGACCCGTTATGTGACCCTCCAGTTGAAAGTCAGCTCAGCATTGTATACATGCAATAATTACAATTGAGTTTTGAGAACTGACAGTAAAAGAAATAATAAAAATGAAATCAGTGGGGACTATAACAGGCCACACTCTGAACTGATGACCGCCGCTGATCCTAAATGCCCACCTATTTCCAGCTATGCTGTAATTCTCAATAAAAGGAAGCGATCCGTGTTTAAGGAGACGGGAATGATCGCGACCCTGACTTTATTGCTGTATTTCATGTCTGTGTATCAAGTTATCACACTGAAACCTATAAACATGTGCAATTAAAGATAATAACAACAATAATAAAGTTGGCCGCAGAGACGGCTCTATGGGCAAAGTGCTGAGCTTGGGACCCCAGCACATAGTTCCTGTAAATGCCAGCACTGGGAGCCAGAGACAGGAGGGTCCCTGAGTCTTTCAGGGACAGTCAATCAGACTATCCAGTCAGTAAACTCCAGGTTCAATGAAAAAGTTTTGGAGGATAGTGTTGGTCTCTGGCCTGCACACACACACACACACACACACACACACATATGCACACACACAGAGGCACACATGCATGCATGCACAGACACGTATGCATATATGCACAAAACGGTTTCAAATTATAAAAACAAGTTACAGAGTTCTTATGTTGCTTTTAGTTATCTAAACTAATCTTAATGATCTTTTAGGTTCTTTCACGGGAAACTTTTAAAAGATTTATTTTTGATTACAAATATGGCAGGGCTGGGAATTGTAAGCATGCGTGCATGTATCTTCAGAGGCCAGAAGAGAACACCTGACCCCCTGAAGCTGGAGCTGGAGTTCCAAGCAGTTGGGAACCACCCCATCATGAGTGTTGGGAACGAAACTGAGGAGCTCTGTAAGAGCAGCCGGTGCTCTTGACTGCTGAACCATCTTTTCAGACCCTCAGAAGCAACGTTTTTCAAAATGCAGAGTTGCCCCTCATGAATAAATACAAAAATTCCGCAACAACAAAACCGATGTTCCCCAGGACATGGTGGCACTGGACCAGAAAGGGGACAGAACCAGAGGGAAGCGAAGAAGCAAGTATCTCCACATTCCTACTTCACAGGGAACCCAAGCCCCATTGTACACACTGTCCCTTCCTAAACAGAAAACACACGTGACTTCTTTCTCCCATTATTTGATTTGAAGCCTGGGGTATTCTGCAAGAGGAAGTTTCCCTAGCATTTAAATCATTATCATTATCACCACCAATCCTTCACAAAGTTTCCTTCAAACTGAGGAAGAGGGGATATCAAAAAACCTCATGTTGCAAGGCCAGGTAAGGATGGTAAAATAAAATTACAGATCACTCTCCCTAATGAGCATAGAGCTGAGAGTCAAAGCCATCAAGGAAATCCTAGCGGGTGGAATTTAATGTTACAGCAAATGGAGCCTGCACCATAACCAAGTGATTCGTCCCTAAGACACGAGAACCAATCACCAGGCAGAAGTCAGTAAATACAATGTGCTGCCCTGACCAAAGGGAGCACCACAGCCTCATCGTCCCCTCCAGAGACTACTAAATGTATCTGACACATTAGCACGCTTCTGTTATGAAAGCTCCCAACAGATTGGGTAGGTGAGGAATCTACCTCAACTAAATAAGCTATTTATAGTGTCAGCATGCCAGGGTGTTTTGTTTTTTGTTGTTGTTTGGTTGGTTTGGTTTGAATGGTTTTGACAGTTTGAGCAACATCAGTCACCTACACCCGCACCCTAATCTCCTATAGAATTATAGAGGGAAACACCCTCTGTTTCTTCCCTTCCCTCTGAAGGGAAATCTTCCTCCCTAGTAGGGAGTAGGGAAGTTTACAGGGTCAGGAAACTCACAAAATTTACAAGATGCCTCCTTCCAAGTGCTCGTCCATGCTGGGCTGGGCGCTGGATGATTTAGCTGCCTTGGGTTGGCCAAGTAACCTCTTACCATGTTCCTATAAACAAGCCCAGTCCCTCACCAGCCTGTACATGGGGCATCGTCTTTCAGGTCTGTTATCAGTTCTTTATCTGGGATGAACAGATGTGTGTTCACGTCTCCCCAAGAAAAGCCACACGATTACTAGTTTGTGGAATAGCCCCTAATTTAGATTTCTTTAATATTTTCATTCTTACACTGTAGTTGTAGATTTTGAGTAGAGAAGTCACTAAACGATGGCATCTTTGTCCTATCTTATCAAGTTCTAACATCTAGCAACATGGCGCAGTATAATCCGCACCAGCCTCACCCCCTCTCTATGACAGGGCCTCTCCGGCTTCCTTGTTCGCACTCTCCCTGCTGTTTCCGGATCACAGTCTCTGGGGGTGGGGGGCCAGTCACCCCTATAGGTCATAGTTGCGGCATGTGAAGCTGTGCCCCGCCTCCATGAAGGTTGTAGCAGGCACACAAAATCATGTGGGATTATTTGAGATTTGTCTCTTCCATTTGGCTTACTCATTCCGGCCATCGTTTGTGCCAGTGTGAGCTCACTGGTGCCCATCTGATTCTCTTGGTTACAATCTAAAGTCAGCCTAGTTCCCCCTTGAATTTATTGTTCCAGCTTTACTATTGGGAGCTCTTTTGGTTGAGAAGTAGACTTGTAGAACTCTCTCTCTCTCTCTCTCTCTCTCTCTCTCTCTCTCTCACACACACACACACACACACACACACACACACACACTTTTGATGAACTGAAACTTTGTTACTTTGTGTCACGACAAGATTGACTGGCCTCATTTTATTGGTCCCCTGCTGCAGACCCAGCAGGTCTTTCTCCAAGGAGCCCTGGGGTTTGACTTGAAGAACTGTGTTAGAAACTGGGATGTGGACATCAGATATTAAATTATCTCTTTAAAACTGGTACAGCTTATGCTAACAAATATTGCTATATAACTGGCGTTTTGCCCATTTCTAGTGAAAGAGAAAGTAGTATGTTGTTTCTAGAAAGCAATGTGACAGGTATGGATGGTGTCTTACATTTTTAATGCAGATTTGAGGTCATAGTCTGACACTCTGTTCCTAATAGTGCAAAGCCAAACAAACTTTTAATCCCAACACTTGGGAGGCAGAGGCAGGAAGATCTCTGTGAGTTTGAGCCCAGCCTAGTCTACCTCCCCAATATGAAGAGAGCGAGAGCCAGGGCTATACGGTGAGACCCTGTCTTTAAAAAAAATTTTTAGAAGACAGAAAAGAACAAATAAACAGATAACTTCTGATAGAAAAGTCAAATAACATGGAAATCATTTAAGAATCATTAAAAAGCAAGTCTAAACCACCTTAAATTATTGACTTTTTAAGGCAGAAAATAAAGATATACACACTAATGAATGTAATGAAGAGGGTGACCTGTATGCAGATGAAAAATGTGTGTGTGTGTGTGGTGTTTGAATTTGTGTGTGTGTGTTCATTTGCTTGTTATGTATGTCTGTCACCGTTTTTTTTTTTTTTCACAGAAATACCTAAACATAGAAAAGACTTCTAAATAAGATCATATTGTTGATTAGGCTTGATTGTTTTCTGTTCAAATATTCTTTTTAAAGTTACCCTTAATTACAAACATAAACACAGCACACTTCCGTCATTGCTGGGCAAACTAGCTGTCTGAAAGGCGGCTGCCGGTGCCTGTACTTCACAGATGGCTTTTAACCTTGTGAAATCAACAGCGTGAGTTGCCTCATGGTAAGATCCCTGGGGCCCAATCAGAAGACAGAGCAGACGGTCTCGAATCAGAGTAAACCGGTCGGTGGTTGGATCCGAAGGCAGGATCCACGGAACACCAGAGAGCCCCAGGTAGGGGCCAGCATAGGAGGCTTGGTTTCTCACTCCGTCCCAGACCTCGCTGACTTCTCAGACATAGGAACCCTTTCCCAGATCATGAGAAACCAGGAGGAAAAGAAAACACGGCCGAGACTGTCGCCGACTGTGGGATATGTTGAAATTACAAAGTTAAACAAACTTGGCTTTCAGAAGATGGCAGGCTGGTAATTAATTCGCATAGGACTTCAAGTTCCGGTTTGTTTCTCTCTTCTGCGGATCTGGGTTTGTTTTGGTGGAGAAGTATGTAAGTAATAATTTCATGTCGCCTCCCCCAGCGACAGAGCTAGATCACGTGACTCCAAAGTTTTACCAAAAGCAGCACTTTTATTCTGTAAAGTTGCCAAGGCAACACCAGCTGCTTATGACATCATGTGACTGAGGGGACACAGACTGATTTTAGAAGCCTAAAATTATCACTCAATCTGCTCACCAAAATTCTGAAGCAGCCAAGACAGCCCTGAGCCCAAGGAAAAGCTCCAGAGACTCTGCTCAGTGGAAAGGGTGAGGGCCGATGAATTATGCATTGTTCTCTGCTACTGCAGCCTCAGATCACATCGGGAAAGCATGCCTGCCCGCTGTCCACATATGCTGAGCATGCGGGAGGCATCTGCTAACCTGGTTCCCATTAGAGCGTCGCCGTCACTGTCGTGGACGGAAGTCATTTTCAGCTTTGAGTAAATGGGCTTTGAAAAATTAAAATCTATTTTTTACTAATGTCAAAATCATTTCTCAAATTCTAATGGAAAACATGCTACAGATTAAAAACAAAAACCTAAGAATACGCCTTTCCTCGCCTAATACAGCGTTACGCGGGAACTGGAGGTGCACACTCAAACAGTAACGGTCTTCATATTTCATAAGACTTTATTCTTATTTTGTGTGTATGAGTATTTGGGCAGCAATTGTCTCTGAGCACCACATGTGTGTCTAGGGCCTGCACAGGCTGAAAGAGGTCGCTGGATCCCCTGGAAGTGGAGTTACAGACAGTTGTTAGCCGCCATGTAGGTGCTGGAAATTGAGCCCTGATTGGTATGTTATAAGTCAGTAGTCTATGGATCTTAATGAAAGCCTAAATTTTAGAGGTTTTCAGAGAGAAGTAAATTGGAAAGATGAACTCAAAAGAAGTGTGGTCTAATACTCAATTACTCATGACCAGGCATTAGAAATAGGCACTGGCCTCAACACACAACATCCCTTCCTATGAAACAAGGACATTAAGATGGATAGGAAAAAACCTTCACTAATTGAATATAGATGTTTTACCATTTATTGCCCAGTGTTTGCTAATTTTTTGTTCTTAAAAAGGAACACTTTCAAATTAAGATAGTTTTGTTAAATTTTCTGCATGAAATAATGAGCAATATTATTTCTGAGGAGTGCTATCTAGAGGATAAACACTTTTAAATGGAGAGATTTTCAGCTCCTTGTAATTAGTTTTGCAAACAAGGGGGAAAAGATGGAGCATCCATTATGTGCAGAATGTGTGCTAGGTCCTACAGCGACATGAGACACACAAGATGTCTTCTGTTTTAATGGAGATATGGTTAAAGAAAATGAAAAACACCGTGAGGACCCAGGGGACCCAAACATCCACCCAAGGCAATAGGGATGGGCATGGGATTCAAAGAAGGAGGAGGAGGTGGTCACCATACTTGTGATGGAGTCACCGACAAGACACAGTATGCCCACGGCTGAGTGTGGGTGGGAGAAAGTATTGGAGGGCAGTCCTCTAAAAATGTCACCAGAGAAGTAGAATTACTCATCCAAATGCAGTTTAAACCAGTATCCTCGCCTGAGATACAAGCCAACCTCTCCCGTTTCTGTTTTGGAATATCAGGTAGAAAAGAACAAAGAATTTACCCTGAGTTCCATCAGGTGCCTTTTTCTGTTCTTGCCTGGACTGATCAGGGACGAAAAGAAGGAAGGAGTTAAACTGGGATTCCTGGAGATGCAGCACTGGTCCAAAGAGGTAATAAGAGACCAGAGGAACACGTTCCAGGGCCATGTGTCCCCACCTCCTGATTCCAACTGCGGATCCCTGGCTTCATCTCCACCCAGTGACGACAGCACCCAGCACAACGATTCTCTCCTTGGCCAATTTCTAGTCTTATTCCTCTTAACTCCATTCTGGCCTGTAAAGACTTAAACACAAATACTTCCTAATGGCTCAAGGGCACAACTGTGGAAGGAAAGGAACTGAACTCCCATAAATACCAGTTAACAAACACACATGGAGGAGTTTCCTGTGGGCCTGGCCCAATCCTACTTTCTGCTTTTTATTGTTTACTTCCTTGACCCTGCTGAGCTCCCACAATGCACCCCCATTCCTACCCAGCCATCTCAGAACTGTGGTTCACTGTCCAGTGCAGATTCCCAGAGGAACAATACACTGTAGTGCATTAAAACCTGTCCTTACGGCTGTCCCACCATCCAGCCTCATTACTCTTTGCCGACAGACATCTGAATCCCCTGCCTCTTCCCTGGGGCATCCTCCAGAACCCTATACCTTTTACATCCTATTTATAAACCCCAATTAGAAAATCTTTAGCTCCCAATCCACTCTCTTAACAGAACCTTTAGGCTACAGATGGTCTCATCCAAAACAAAACGTATTTAGAAAAAACGTGTGCTTTGTGGGTCATAGTTCCACACTTGAGCGCTGAACCTACCTCGAGATCATCACCATTCGTTATGAGTGGATAAGCAAGGAAGGTAACCAAGTGTTAGTTGTCGCTGGAAGCAAACGTTTAGCATAATCTGTGTTGGAGGTAAAACACAGCCTTGTGACTGAGGGTACAACAGTCCCCCCGGGAAGCCCCGGAAATGCTGAGCCGTGTTAGCGCGTTATGCCGCGACAGCCCTGAGGAGCCAGGTTGCACACCTCTCGAGCAGGTGGTGAACATATTTTTTTTCTTTATGAAATGCTATAAAGTGATGTGGATACAAATGTTTGGAGAAAATAAAAATGTCTCACTCATGAATTTTTTCCCTTAATTGACAAACATACTCAAATATTTTGGCTAAGGCATGAAGGGTTCTGGTCACATATACAAAAGACTTTAGATTCAAACCATCACCAGTGAGGGCCACTGTGACTGCTTGCAGACAGAGACGTAAAATTAAGCCTTAATTATCCACTCAAGTCATTCATTCCACTTGCCCGTTTTCATTAGAAATTCCTCGTGAAACTCAGAGCTGGCCAGGGCCCCGGAGTTAAACTTTTCATGATAGGCTGGTTTCCTTCAACGCATCTATAAGTTTGTGTATTAGTCAGGCTTTGCTGATGGAACCGAACCGACAGAATCAATCTGTATATATTAAAGGAAGATTTATTAGAGGGATTTACAGGCTGTGATCCAAGTAGGACAAATATGGTTGTCTCCTGACAGGAAGACCAAGAATCCTGTACGTGTTCAGTCCATGGGGCTGACGTTGCACCTGCTCTTCAGTCTATGGTGGCACCCCAAAGACATAAGTTCTTATACCAACAGGGGACTTCCTTGGCTTCTGAGTGGATGAACTTTCCAGAGAGAGTAAGGAGAAAGAGGCAAAAAGCAGAAGTTTTCTCTTCCATGTCCTTTGATGTGTGCTGCTACCAGATTTAGGGTGGATCTTCCTACCTCAAAAGATTCGATCAAGAAAAAAAAAATCCCTCACAGGTGTGCCCAGATGCCTGGGTTTTAATCAGTTCCTGATGACCTGACAACCAAAATTAGCCGTCACAGGTTGCCATGGATAGAAACATCAGAAACCCAGGATCTCAGTGGATTCCAACTGTGTGGGCCTACCCAGTACCATGTGGGTAGTGTGGAAATGGTTCATTTTTTTCTTCCTTAGTAGAATCCTGTGCATACAAAGTCCATTGGTTTCCTGAAGCTAAATTATAGAAAGTATAAGCATTGGGCAAAAGAAGGTAAGCCCAGCTTGAGGAGAAAAAGTGAGGCTCTGGGCAGGAGTGCTCAGCCTGTGGGCTCACATACCATGATACCCTGAATATTGGATATATGCATTCTGATTCATAACAGCAGCAAAATTGAGTCATGAAGTAGCAATGAAATGATGTATGGTTGGAAGTCACTCCAACAAGAGGAACGGGGTTAAAGGACTGCGCCATTAGGGAGATCGATAACAACTGCCCAGGGCCTGGACTGCAGCATGTTTCAGCAGCTGGGCTCAGCTCAGCAGCAGCTCTTGGACTCAATAGGGCATGGAATGGGTTGTTACGTCCCGCTGATAACAAGGGACACAGGCGACCTGGAAAACATCAGGCTGTACTCCCGCAAACTCTGACCAGCAGGCATGTCTTCCTGGGAGACAGTTTGCTGCTGCTTCCCTCATCCGAGTCCATCATGACGGCGTGTTCTGTTTGCCAACATCCATACCCTTCTCCTATTCCTTGATCACTTTCCGTGTCCTAGCAGAAATACTGTCGGCTTTTGAGTTCCAGGGATTCGGGTTCAGGAGCTCCTGTGGGCATGAGAAGGTGACAGACACTCTTTCTTTCTCCCTCTGGTCCTACACCTTCAACTCCACAGTACTCACAACTCAGAACCCAGGCACCAGCTCCAGAATGTCCATGTCTCTTTCACAAATGCAACCAATTTCGAAATCCTTTCTGCTGTCCTCTGTATCTCCCATTTCCTGGGTTCTCATGAGTTCCTGAAAATACCTATCACAACACTAGACTCAGATTCATGAGATCAGACCATCTTCCAGCCCTTATTCCTTACTGGTCTTTCGCTTGTATATCATGATTTCTGATTTTGTGTTTTTAAGGGGTGTGTGTGTGTGTGAGTGTGTGTGTGTGTGTGTGTGTGTGTTTTCTACTTGGTATTTTCCTTTCCTTTTGTCTTTATGTTCTGGTTGGTTTGCTTTTTTTGGTTTATTTGTTTTCTTAATAGCGAAGGAAGGTATGGAGTTGAGTGGGGGTAGGTGGGGAGAACCTACGAGGAGTTGGGGGAAGGGAAGCTATGATCAGAGTAAATTTAAAACAGAGAGACCAGGGAGGGTTCTTTCATCTTGGGTCTTAGGTGAATGGTGGGGCCAAACCCGAGATAGGAACACAAGAAGAAGAGCATTTTTGTCAAATGGATGAGCCTAGAAAGCCAACAGAGTGGGTACAGATCCATAACAAGGTTGAAGATTCACATGGACAATCAGCTATTATGCATCCGGGACTAAGAGAGAGACAAGAGAAAGGGGTCAGTAGTCTACAGAGATCCATAAGAATGGACAAATTTGGCAAAAGCTGTGTTAAAAGTCATGATCTTCTTTTTGGCTACAAGTCATGGGTCCCATAATGCCTCAATCGGATTGTTTTAACACAGTAAAACATTTTAGGTTTTATATATATATATACATATATATATATATGTATATATATATATTCTTTTATCTTAAACTTTATTACTTAAAAATTGCAAAAAAAAAATGTCAAAATTAACCAGAGATAAGGGAGCAAGTGCCCCAAGAATTCACCTGGCCTTCATTGGGACAGCATCAAAACACACTGTCTATTCTAGAGAGCCAGAGTTGTGCAGATCCCAGTGTGACTTAGGCCAGTTGTCTTGGAAACAGGATCTGCAACTATGGCTGGGGAGATAGCAGGAGACACGTGGGACCAAGAGTAAGCCAAACACAGGCCCTAGAAATACCATCTCTACCTCTTACGAAAGCTATCTGGTGTCCATAGATGTGCAGAGCCTTGGAAACTTTCAAAAGCCAAAATTTAGTCTCTTCGACTATAGCAGAGCTTGGGAGCACACTGCTGATGGACAGGAAACCTTGGATCTATCCTTGACCATGAAATCCATGTCAGAGTCTAAATGTTTGCCTAGACCCAAAAGCACCATTCATTCCCAGACTTCTTTAGTGACTTCCATGTCTACTTAGAATGTTCCTGTCACGACACTTTGAACCAAAGGTGGGGCTATGAACCATCCCACCATGGGGCACTTCAAAATTCATATTAGTGTCAGCCCACTGATACTTCCTGTTGGTCCCGTTGAGGTATCGAGACAGTACATGTTTGTGAGATTCATTCATGTTGCCAACTGAAGCTTTAATTCATTGAGAAACTCTGTTCTCAATCTTTAACACATGTCAAAATGTCCCTAAGCCCCATCCACACAGTTTCCAGTTCATGAATCTGAAAAAACTCAAACATTGGTGTCTCTGACAAGAGTATAGGTGGCTTGGTGCTTCCGGTCCGAAGTCCACATTTTGAGACTACTTCTAGGATTGTCACATTGTGTGACAACAGGCTTAGTTTATTAATTGATTGATTCCCCTGGCGATGGGCATCTACTCTTTTTATCCAGAGGTCCTATCAAGAAGGCTCCCATGAATCACCCCACGCATGTCATTTGGTTCACATCTGTGCCACATTTCTGCTGAGTTCCTGTGAGTTACACAGTCTGCACATGCACATCTTGGCTAAACGCTGGCCGCATGTTCTCCCCAGTAGTTCGACGCGTTCTCACTCCCGTGCGTAGCAAGCGGTTGAGCTTCCATTCCGTCATTAAGGCTGCGAAGTTTTTGCATTTCTGTCACCCCGATGGCTGCGTGTGTGGTTTTACATTGTGTTCGTAATTTTTATTTCCCAGATGACGAATGAGGTGCAAGACTTCCAAGTTGCATACAGGGTATTTCTTTTGTATCTCTGACTGACTTATGAATGAGTTTTTAATGTATTTTAGAGACTGGGGCATTGCCGGTCACATGTGTTACAAACATCCTATTCTTGGTGGGTGCCTTGTCCTTCTAGTATATTTTAGTGTCTTGTTTTATGAAGACAATCTTCTGAATCTTCTCAGCTCCCCGAGCACAGTTGATACTTTTGAAAATACAATGAGATTGTTTAACCATAAAACTCAAAGGTGTTCGGATAACTTCCATGTGTTATTTTCAAGTAATGCGCTCCAGAGACCTGTCCCTAAACCTCACTGAGTGAGGACAGTACTCCAGAGACTGATACAAAGTCCGGGGAACATGATGGAGATGTTGGCATCTGTCCTTATCAGTTTAATTAAAACAAAATCACGCTGCTATACTAATTAACTGATTGTTTCTGGGGCTGAATGTCTGACAGAAGCCACTTGAGGAATTTAGTTTGGCTCATGGATGGAGGGTGCGGTCCAGCATGGCAGGGGAGTAAGTCAGCAGGGGTTGGAGCATGAAGTGGTTGGACCTGCTGCATCTTCAGTCAGGAAGAAGAGAGAGATGGAGGCTGGTACCCAACTCACCTTTTCCTTCCTTTGACATCAGTCCTGGCCATCAGCACATGGAGCAGGTCTTCCCTCTTGGCTCATCCTCTCTGAAGACAACTTCACAGTTATTCCCAGAGGTGTACCTCCTAAGTGATTTCCAAATCCAGCCAAGCTACAATGAAAGAGTAACGCCCACACCTACCATGATCTTCATTGCTGAATGCCCATTAGATGCCCTTCCCCCTACCTTCATCTTGAATTCCCTCTCCCTCCATTTAAGACTTTACCTCCACTTTTCTCCCTTTTCATGAGCCTCTACCTTCCTTGAAGTTCAGCGAGGTTTAAGACAAGGGTCTGGAATACCTACATAATCATACTTTTTAATAAGAAAAGAATTTTTAGTTTAGTGTCTTGTCAAAATGTCATCAGATTGTTTTAGATCTCAGTCGAAATGTCACAGAGCCTAGGAAGTGGCATCCTTGGAGCAGAACTTAGATTTTAACAGAGCCTCTAGCAACTCTCCTGCAAGACATAACTACAGATAAAATGGGACAGCAAGAGCAGAAGGTGGCTTTGTTGGATTATGGAAAGGAATATTTGAGCTATATTATTATATAAAAAGGAAATTAGCATGTGGTGACTGACTTCACCAATGTTTCCCATATTTTCTTCTCTGCTAAGAGGACTTTTAAAATAATGTTATGGCTCATAGCTATTCCTGCTTCTGTATCTGTCTCCAGATTGAGCTTTGTGGGAACAAGGATTGTATCTTATTCATCCTTGCAGTTAGTGTTTTATTCATAATCTTTAACACATTAAAAAAAAAGTCTCCTTCTATTCCCAGTTTCTTAAGTGCTTACCAGGAGCCCACGTTTAAGCTTTCACAAGGCTTTTCCCTGCAGCTATTGAAATGATCCTGTGGTTTCCTGCTTCTCACAGACACATCCAACCTTTTGACTTTGTAACATGGCATCGACATCTACAAAGAAAATATGCATGCCATAGTAGGCAATCAAATTACAAAAAAAAAAAAGTCACACACAAAAGCCCTCATAATACTTTAAGAAGCTTTCGGTGTTGTTTTGGGCTGCATTCATAGCCCTCTTGGGACACATACTGTGTGTGGGCCACAGGTTAGACCCACAAAACTACGCCAATCCTGAGATAGACCAATTTGGTAGTGAACTGTTAAAAGACTTCCACATGCTGCTGATCCAATGCTGCTCTTTGTGTTTTTTTCATGACCTAACCAGGCCTTATGAGAAGGTCTTAAATCAGTGATTTCTGTCATGAGTAGCTGTATGTGTGCATGTGTGTTCATGCTCATGTATGTGCATATGCACTTGCATGTGTGTGTAATCCAGAGTACAGCCTTACGAGTTCTCTCCTCAGGTGCTATCCACCTTGTGTTTTGGAGACATATCTCTCAAAGGACCTAGAGCTCACAGGTTTGGCTAGGCTGAATGGCCAGAAAGTCCCAGGGATCCTGTTGCTGCTGCCACTCCAACCCTGGGATGAAAAATTGCCAGAACTCCCAGATTATTTTATGTAGGTGCTGGGGACTGAACTTGGGTCCTTGTTTTTATTTATTTATTTATTTTTATTTTCTGAACACGAGAGTTTTGCCTGCATATATGTATACAAACCAAGTATGTGCCTGGAGCTCACTAAGGTTGGAAGAGGGCTTGGGAGCCCCTGAAACTGGAGTTACAGATGGCAGTGAGCTGCCATGTGGGTTTTGGGAAAAGAACCCAGGTCCTCTGCAAAAGCAATAAATGTTCTTAGCTACTGAGCTACTGCTCCAGCCCCTGGATTCTCATTTTAATGGCCTGTGTCTCATGTGGAGGCTTTTATGGGTGTGTCCGGGACGTCTAACTACTGGGAACGGCGGTCATCCTCCCCTTCATGGCTGTGAGGCTTTTGTCTCGTCTAATGTTTGTCACGTGTTAGGCATTAATAATCACGTAGAAAGAAAGAGGGGAAATATTTTAGCCTAAGGACGTGGGAAGCTAACTACCACAGAGAAACGGTGACTATCATTTTTCTGGCAGAAAACGATAATGAGTAAACACCAGAGATTTCTAAACACCTTGAATCCGTAGTTGACTAGAAGGTCCCCAAGGCCCAGTGTTTAATTAGAAGCTAAACTCTTACATCTGGAGCATTGGTTGTTCTAGTAGGAAAATCAGCACCCACCACAGGCATCTTAAATAAAGGCCGGATTGCCTAAACCTCAGTATGAATATAGACAAACCCCTGCCCTTAATTCTGGGCTTCAATGACACTGCCTTCTAGATTCTCTAAGGGACAAAATTTACCTTCTTTAGATCGAAACTCTTGATTGGAATTACAAAGAAATCAGTTTATAGCATATCAAATCTCATTTCCAGATATATTCTTTCCAAGTTGAGCACTCATTCATGGACTCCACTAAGGCCTCTCTCTTCATCTTCCCATCTTCTCTAGAACTTTCCATCTATAGATATCGATGATTGACAATTGATTGTGTTAGCAATGAATTGATGGGCCGTCTCTAACAGCTTGTATGTGAGTAACTTGTGGATACACCCCTTATATGTGGGCAGACACAGTTACTCAATGCAGACATTTTTTTACTATAGCCTAAGAGGTCATGGGAAGCCTTTCTCGTACCTTGGAAAAGGCAGGTTAATCTCAGGGAATATTTACATCAACTGAATAAATGCATGGATTCAAGAAGTGTCAGGAAAACTCCTAGATGGCATCGTTAACATCTGTACCACAACTGTAATTTTTTTTTAAGATGTCACATATCCTATCTCCTGAGCAAATTATAACTATGACCCAAGGTTCACAAGTGAGGAAACTACATACATGTCTACTGGTGTAGACAATTGAGTTCTCAAAGCCTAAAAAAAAAAAAAAAAAAAAAAAAAGATCTTGCATTAACTGACCTTTTCCAGCGAATTATGAAACACATAGAATATGTATATGTGTTTATGTAGCTATATTCTGGAATTTATTGGGTTAGCTTCCACTACCGGAGGCTGACTATTCTCACAAGGACCATCTGCCAGATGGGGATCTGGGAACACATTAGCTTCTCAATCCATCAAGACAGAAGCCTTAGAGTAAGAAAGGGCAATGACACCATTCCCAGACCAGGGCTGTCAGCCTGAAACGCCCCAGAGAGAATCTGGTACAAGTGTACATTCAAAAGTTGGAGATTCAGAGGCCATACACCCACAGACAGCCTCAAGATTTGCATCTGCTGAAGTGTGAGTGGCCTGAGCTCGCCCTGACTTCCGCCCTTCCTTCCATTCTGCCCCCCAGCATCTGGATCCTTCACTGCTGAGTTCACTGGACCGCCCTCAGCCTCGTTTTCTCTGGAAGGACTTACGGACATGCCCAGAAACATGCTTTGCTACTTTCCCTTGCATTTTTCAATCCAGTCGAGTAGACTAGCAAGATCAGCCGTCACCATCACAGAGCCGCCACTTGAACGCAGATCCTCCTCTCTTCAGCCCTCACTGCTGGAGGCTGTTAAAGGCAGCCAGTCACCAGGAGAGTGTGGCTTTACAAATCCCAGGACAGACAGGGCACCATTTTCCCTGGGATGCCCTGATCCGTGGTCTCCTCTTCTCAGTTTATGCTCTTAAATGCCAACCTCTATAAAGTGGGAAACCACACACCTGGAGTGTAATCCCAACAATAGCCAAACTCCACGCTTCTTTGTAGATTCGTGTATGAGCGAGTGTACATGTGTGTCACTATCGCCCTCAGATATGTGCCTCAGGCCCTGTCCACCTCATTTTTTAACACAGGTTCTACATGTGGCCTGCAACTTACCAAGTAGGCTAGCCTGCTGACTGGCTTAGGTTCTTTCTTTCATCTCTCTCCAGTGCTGGGATTTAAGTATAAACTGCCAGCCCGGGATTGTCTTTTACCTTTGTCCAAGAGATCAAATGTAGTTCCTCATGCTTGCTCAGCAAGCACTCTACCACTGAGCCACCCCACCCCCAACTTCAAAGCCTACACTTGCTAACATGACATTGATAAAGTGTGTTTGCTGCCCCAGCCACCCACTCCCTGTCCAGGACTGTCACTCATACTGCTACACTGCCGAGTCCCTTCTCTTCAGCATATCCACCGTGTGCACTGCTATGGCGTTAGCATCAGGCGAGAACATTTGAAAATGCTGTCTCATTTCCCAAAGTCGCTAGAGAGGTAAGGGAGAGCGCTGATATCACCCACACTTTGGAATGAAGATGCTAAAGCTCAAAACAGTGATTACTGAAAGTCATGTGACCAGAAAGAGGTAGATCAAAGGGCACAAGCCCCTGGAGCAGGGAGCCCTTGGACTAATGCTGTCCTTTCATGGGGACAGCAAAAGGGGCGCTCTACCAGGATGCACAGCTGAGAAGTGGAGGGGGGCATCTGAATGAGAACA
This sequence comes from Arvicola amphibius, assembly GCF_903992535.2. Classification (NCBI taxonomy): domain Eukaryota; kingdom Metazoa; phylum Chordata; class Mammalia; order Rodentia; family Cricetidae; genus Arvicola; species Arvicola amphibius. The sequence goes on along the minus strand of NC_052058.2, from coordinate 153,875,930 downwards.
AAGCAAAAAGGGAGCTGGCTTTGTAGGAGCACTGCTGGGCTCCTCTTCCAAAGGTCCTGCTTCCAAAGGTCCCTCCTAGGCCTGCTCTCCAAACCTCTCCGAGGGTCCTGGGAGACAGGTGCTACATCGTGAGTCTCAATTTTGGGCCCTGTAATATAAAAAGTTCTGTACCCTCCTCAACAAGTCTCAAGCACCAGAAATAATTATATGTTTATCACTAAACCTCCAGCAATGCTGTCAGTACCTGAGCTACATAAGACCTTGCTTTGAAGGAGAAAAGGAGGAAGAGGAAGAGGGGGAAGAAGATGATTTGTGTTTTTTCTGTTTTAACCATTACTGGAAGCTTGTCTTCCAGGTTCAAATCTCAGAGGTGAGTCAGGCAGCCCTGATGAGGTGTTGGGGAGAGTGTGGCTGCCTACTAATTATGTCTCAACCATCAGACCCTGTATTTCCTCTCCAGCCGAGCTCCTTCCACCCTGGAAGTATACCTTCATTGAACAAGTGTTGTTTATGATGGCTTCCAGGTGTCAAAAGTCTCACTTGGTGAGTAGAAATGTCACCCACCAGCCTCTCCATGAGAAAGTGCCAGGTGTAAACATCCCCTCTGACCAATCTTCCTCTTTGTCCTCACAGACTGCTTTAGCCAATGGGTCTTACTCTCTGGGTTTCTCTCCTTGGTAACTGGGCTTAACAAAATTCTAGTTCCAAAAGATTCAATTCCTTCCTCTGACACCTGGGGCCTCCTAAACATGTGGTGGTCATGCATAAACCCAGGCACTCAAGCATGCGCTCTCTCTCTCTCTCTCTCTCTCTCTCTCTCTCTCTCTCTCTCTCTCTCTCTCTCTCTCCCCTCTCTCTCTCTCTCTCCTTTTTTTCCTCACACACATGCACCCACACATACTAAAATAAATAAGTAAATATTTTAAAAGGCTGTTTGGATCCTGTAAAACTACCACATTTAATAACATCTCATCACAGTGAGGACTCCCAGAATCTGCCGCCGGGTCTCCCTGCCTCATTTCTTCTCTCTCCTTTCACTTAGCAGATCAGAGTCACTCGAAGCTGAACAGTATCCACTGTGGGAGCACTGATGCTGAATGCAATGAGGCTTGAAGAAAAAAAAAAAAAAAACCGAAGAGGGCAAAAAAGATCTGATCACAGCTTCTCGCCGGGGCCAGAAGGTGACATGAACGGTTTGGTCTCTCGTCTCCTGCTCGCCAGCATTCCGTCTTCAGCTGGTGTCCTCTTCTCGCTGAGAACCTCACCTCCAGCTCTGAGAAGAATATTGTCTACCCACCCAGCTACCGTTCACATTTTTTCTCCGCCTCTCCATCTTCCCTCCTGCTCATCCCTTCCATCAGAACGGTCCCCTTCATCCCGCTGTCGCTTTGGGAGCTGTATTCACGCATTCTTATTACCGTGGTGAAAATTTGAGGTTGGGTAACTACGAAGAAAATAGGCTGCTGTAACTCACTGCTCTGGAGACTTGGTGGTGTCTTGATGGCCCTGGCGGGAGCCTTTACAATAGATACACATTGCATGGAGGGGGAAAGCAAATTGCAAGCTAGACAGACAGAAAGGCAGGCTGAGGTCAGAAAAACTACCCAGGAGTCCCATGAGAACCCCATAACCCCTTCTGACAACAGTAGTTAGCTTAAGGTCCTCCAGCGGGTTCCACACCATCTTCCTACACTACCACCCTGGAGACCAACTTCCATCACGTGCAAGTCAGAGAACCAGTATACAACATCTAAACCATCTCTTCCTATGCTGACCCGAAATCTCCCTCTCACCCCCAACTGTTCATCAATGACATAATTCTTGTTCTTCTATCCTGCATCTGGGGCTGTGGTAAACAGAGCCATGGCCTCTAGGTGTGTGTCCACTTTGTACTCTGTGAGTCTGGTATTCAGTGTGGCAAAGGGAGTGTGCCAAGGTGATTGCATCAGGGACCTGGAAGTAGGGAGAGAAAACGGAATTGTCTGGAAGGGGTGAGTACCATCATAAGGGTCCTTTAAGACAGAGGCAGAGAGTCAGGATCAGAGAAAGAACAGGGCCAACGGAAAGACGGACCAGAGTGAATCAAAAACCGGAAGGCAGCCATGAGTTGTGGAATACCATGCTCTCTGCAGGGAGGAAGAGACAGGACTCTCCTCCGGAGCCTCAACGGGATCAAAGCTGCCCATGGTCATCACTGCCCCACCAGAATTGTTTTTCAGAGAGGGGCATGATGGGAAATGATTTTTATCCTAGTAGAACCAGGTGGATCTCTTTGAGTTTGAGGTCAGCCTGGTCTACATGGTGAACTCCAGGCCATCCAAGGCTGCATCTGTCTCAAAAACAAACAAAAAAAAATCAGAACTGTTTCAAAGTTTTTGACTTCCCCACTTACAAGTAATTTTCTGTTATCTTAACGCACGTTGTGGCATGTCTTACAGCATCGCTGTGAAACTAATGCACCTTGTACCCCTCTAGCCTTCTGTTATTATCAGTGCAAATTTCTTTACCATCTTTTCTCATTATCTTCCTGTTTAAAAGGATTTATTTTTGTTTTATAAGGACGGGCCATTTACCCAAATGTATGTCTGTGTACTACATGCGTGCAGTGTCCACTGGAGCCAGAAGAGGGCTCCCGATCTCCTGAAACTGGAGTTACAGTTATGCGATACCCTGAGGGTGCTAGGGATGCATTCCTGACCCTTCGGAAGAGCAGCCTCTGCCTAACTGCTGAGCCATCTCTCCAGTCCCTACGGTTAACTCCTTAATGATCGTAATCACTTACCAAAATTGCACACGCCTGTTTTCCTCCCACCTGTCTCTTTAGAACATTCCCGTTTCTACACTTTATCCTCTTTGTCTCCTCAAAGTATTAGCTCTAGCTCACTTACATAAGTCATTAAAAAAATCCTGTTGAAAGAATAGCATCTTATATCTTCACAAATTGAAGACCATCTTGTGGGTCTTTTCTGGGATTGGAAATCTTTTCTTCATGTGTGGGATTCTTGAAAGAAGAGAGAGGTCCCGGAAGTACCCCGGAAGGGGGAAGCACCTTGTTGCCTTTGCTCTTTCAAATTCCCCCTTGACGGCTGTCCCCTCTGGCTCCTCACCCTGCACTAAAGCTGGGTCCCATCCTCTACCACCCCTGCTTCAGACAAGCTTGGCTTATTTCCTGCACCTCTTCCAGCTCCTTTTAGGCATAAGGATTATCCTCTGGCTCTCAGTTCACAGAGGAGTTCAGCCTGGAGTTCCCACTGGTGTCAGCACATGGGTGGGGATTGGCTCTTCTCCTTTCTACAGAGTTGCAATATCTCTCTGGGTTCATCCTGGATTCTGAGGTCAACTGCTACATCTTCCCCTCCCCCACTTCCGCACACCTCCTGCCAAACCTTTCTCTGTGTGTGCCATCTGGTGCAGTAAAATGCATTGAATGTGCAGGGCCTGGTGGCACACACCTTTACCCACAGTGCTTAGAAGACAGGAGCAGGCGGAGCTCTGTGAGTTCAAGGCCAGCCTGGTCTACAGAGTGAGTTCCAGGACAGTCAGGGCTATGCAGAAAGACCCTGTTGTAGGACATTTGCCCACTGTATGAAGATGTGTTCATACAGTGATTGGTGTAATGAAACGACCAATAGCTAGGCAGGAGGTATAGGCGGGACTTTCAGGCAGAGAGAGAACTCTGGGAAGAAGAAAGATGGAGTCACCAGTCAGACACAGAGAGGAAACGGGAGGTGCAAGATGGAAGAGAGGTAATGCCATGTGGCAGAATGTAGATTAATATAAATGGGTTAATTTAAGCTATAAGAGCTTATTGAGACAAGCCTAAGCTAAGAAGCAAACTTTCATAATTAATAAGAAATCTCTGTGCTGTTATTTGCAGGATGGCCGTCCCAAGGAGAAAGGTGGGACTCAAAATGCCCAAACAGGGCCTGAGAAAGCTAACAAAAGTTCTGGACAAGGCTTCCTAGTTCTACAGTCTCTCAGGCAGGCTGGTGCTTGGTGTAAAGAGGCACGGCTACTCGGGCTGGAACCAGCCTCCAGTGCCGTGCTGGCTGGCAGTCCCAGCGAGAAAGCTTGCTTCAAGACCTTGTCTCCAAAACAAAGAGAGTAAGAAGGTGGGCTTGTGGTTGGAGAGATGGCTCAGCGGTTAAGAGCCATCTTAACCACTATGCTTGCCAAGGACCTGAGATCAATTCCCAGAACTCACACCAGGCAGCTCACAATTGCTGTAATTCCAGTTCCAGGTGATCTGTTATCCCTCTGACTGCCCCCCACCAAATACATATTTTTTAAAAAAAGAATGTTTGCTGTATTAAGAGGCAGAATATGGCTATATTCTCTCTAAACATCATCCCCAATAAGAATTATCTTGTATTGGCCTCAGCAGACATACTGGCCTACTTTTTTCTTATTATATCTTTTTTTTTTTTTTTCATCCAGTTGCCTCTACTTGGCTGCCACTCGACGCTACCGCGTCTCCGAATTTCTTTTCGTTTGCTTTGGTTACAAGGTTCTGAGATGCAGAGCCTTAACTTCAGTTTGCACAAACTCAGCAGCTGAACCTGTCCTTGACCCCACGCCAGGACATTCCAGAATAGTCTCCAGGGTGAGACATTAAGTAACAGCTGGGTGTGCAGCAGAAGCTACAATCTGTGCTGACAAGCAAGTTCTCAAGGTCCTTTTATCACCTTACTAAGGATAAGCACCAGACATTTCTGCCGCTCTCTTCTACTCTGGTTGAGCTGGCGCAAAGCAGCAACCAATCAACACACAGCAAACTTCAGCATACCAAATGCATGACTGCCAAAACTCACTTTGAATTTTCAACAAAAGGATAGGAAAAGAAAGTGAGATGCTCTCACTGCTTTATGGTCCAAGCCCAGAAGACCAAACACTTACAGTGTAGGTTCCAGAAAGATGTATTCGAACAAGAGACACTCTTTCGAAGGTAAAAGAAAGTTCCCCCTCCCCCACTAGAGGAAAACAGCATCCTTCGGACTGAAAGTCCCCACAAAGTGCTGAGGTAAGGTGACTGAGAAGTGACCCTCACCCTCAACATATCACTGTGATGATTCAGAAAGCAAAATAAGGAGGAGAAAGAGCAAAAAGGGGAGTAGGAAGAGGAGAAAAGGGGAGAGGAGGAAGAGGAGAAAAGGGGAGAGGAGGAAGAAAACAAAGAAAAGGAGGAGGAAGAAGAGGAGAAGAAGAAGAAGAAGAAGAAGAAGAAGAAGAAGAAGAAGAAGAAGAAGAAGAAGAAGAGGAAGAGGAAGAGGAAGAGGAAGGTGAAGGTGAAGGTGAGGGAGAGGGAGAGGGAGAGGGAGAGGGAGAGGAAGAGGAAGAGGAAAAGGGGGAAGGAAAAGAAAGGAGGACGAGGAGGAAGAGGAGGGCAAGAAGGAAGAAGAGAACAAGGAGAATGAGGAGGATGAAGAGGATGAGGAAGAAGAAAACTACAAATCCTACGTTCAGGAGGAAGGAGAATAGATGTATCAGTAACTTTTTCCCTGACCTGATAAAACTCTAAGACAAAAAACAACTCAAGGAATAGAGAGATGATTTTGCCTACATTTCTGGGGGAACTTGATGGCAAACGTGAGACATGGCAGCAAGTGACAGGCATGGTGAGGGAACTCACACCTTGAATCTCAAACATGAAGCAGAGAGAACAGGTGAAACGGGTGGGAGTCTTTAAACCCTCAAGCCTGTCTCCAGTGACATACTTCCTCCAGCAAGGTCACAGCCCCTTGCCTTCCCCAAACAGCACCACCAAGTGGAGACCAAGTATTCCAGCACGCCAGCCTGGGGGGACATTCTCATTCAAACAGCCACACTAGATCACCCGAAAGGGAGCAGATGTAGGGGTAATGCTTCTGTCAGTGATGCTGGGCGGTGTATGACAAGGGATGTGTGTTTGTTTGGTGGATCAGTATCCTTAGAGATGCAGAGAACCAACTGGTGGGAAGGAATAAAGCCCAAAAAACAACAACCCAACCCAAAAGAGCAAGAAGGGGGTGACCGTTTATGACAGGCTGAGAGAGAGAATAGTGGAAATTGTTGATATAATATACATTGTTATGTCAACATAGGTCACTGGCATAAACATACTTTATAAATGTAGCGATTTCATGTTAAGTCCATTAAGTGCCTATTGTAAGTCTATATTATGTAGCAAGTGAGACACAGATGATAAGGTGGTGGCAAGTTTCAATACCTCCTGCCTTCACTTAGCTCATGGTCTAGCCATAGGGAAGTTAGCTATGTAAAAGCCCAGTCTCCCTTCCAAACACTCAGGAGAGCTGAGCTCTGGCTCCACCCAGTGAGGCGGTGCCTGGCTCAGCTGTTAGCAGTTGCTGACACTCCAATGGAAAAAAGGAGTGCCCAGGATGGCTTTCCCGTTCTCCCTAGCACGCCATCCTCCTGCCTCCTGGACCAGGGTATCTTCGTCTGTATTTTTCCCAACCGGATCCTCTGTCACCCTAATCCAGTCTGTGCTGCACTTGACCAAAACTCTGCCTGTGTCCATGGCTCTTAGATGATCTCTCCCCAGAGGCAGACTCCCACCCTTTTCTGCGTTTGGGATTTTCATTGAAAACGAGCAAGGAATGGAGTGAGTTAGATAAAGTGTGTGATAAATCTGCGGTGTCTTCAGGAATCGTGACACACTGCGAGAAAGAAAACAGGACCTTAACCACTACTTAAGAGCAGAAGAAACTGGGCGTGGCTTTCTCTACTTATGACCAACCAGGCTTCCCTGAATCACAAAGCAAATGGGAGAAAAATTCTTAATTTACCTATGTGGATCAAAGTGTGACACTAGAATACTCTGGTAATTAAATTTAATTGCAATCAAATTCATAAAACAGATGGTGGGTTGCTGAGAGCAAAGGCTCTATCCCGTTCACCCTTGTCTTCAAGTGATTGGGCCTTCGGTGGTGCTAACCAATTGTGTGCAACAGGACACAGAAAGAACTGTCATGGACAAAATGGACTTTTCCTTTCATGGATTAGTAAAAGGGCTTTGTTTTTCTTTGGGTTTTTTACACACACACACACACACACACACACCCTGCTCTACATCCCAGAAGAGCAAAACGAACGTGAACCTCTCCTTAAGGGACAGCTTCATCCTGCCAGATCTGTATTTAAACCCAAGTGATGTTTTCCTTAAGGCTCTTAGAAAAATTGATCATTAACAGCCCTGTCTCTCTCCTTCTGTCAAGTCCCTTAGTGTCAAGTCCCCTATTGACCTACCACAAGTAAAACAGCATCTCTAAGCACTTCCGCTGCCCCCCCTCCCCCCGCATCAGTCAGGCTGAGTCTCCCACTGAGGAACATGGCTCCTTTCTGGAAAACCCAGAAGCGAATGGACATCGTAACCAACATCATACCGAGAGCACCAAGGGGTGGAATATTTCAAAGAGATGGGCTTGTGCCCCAGAAGCACAAGATGAAAATAAGGAAGGGAAAAATGTGGGAACAGAGTAAGAGGCAGGGCAAGATGGGAGATGCACGGAAAGGAACGAGTGAGTAGATAAGGTATAAAGAAGTGGCAACTTGGTCAGAGAAAGGAAAGCAAGAGTCGGACGGGGCGGAACAGGAAGTGGAAAGAGGTCTGTGAGGACCAGGGACTGCTGGAGCAGGAGGCAGTGAAGGCAACAGGAAGGAAGACCATGGGGGAAGAGGTGGACCCCAAGCGCTCCCTTTTAGATCCAACTGGCTTTGGTGCAGAAGGATCTCTAGTCTTCTCTACACATGTAAGCGGGCACCATGAGCATCAATGAAGAACAGGACAGGGAGAGACGGAGTGTCCCCAGACTGGCACTTGCAGCTATTACTGGTCGTGATTCCACTAGACACATTGTCTGTGTCATTGCATTGAATCCTCATAATGTAATCTGCCTCTGGAGAGGACAGAGGGGTGGGGGTGGAGGAGAGGGAGAAGGAAGGAGCTCATCTCTCAGTCATGGATGAGGAAACCTAAGTCTAAAGGAGACTCAGCATTTTCCGTCACACTTGAACGTAAAGTGGCATTGTGTACATCCCCAAAGTACTCATTCTTGGAGCTGAGCAGGTGGACAATCAGTAAAGTCCCTGCCTTGAAAGCATAAGACATGTGTTCAATCCCGAGAACCCTCATTACAAAAAAAAAAAGCCAGGTGTGACTCCAGGGCAAGCCCCGTGTGTGTGTGTGTGTGTGTGTGTGTGTCTGGTGTGTGTGTGTGTGTTTGGCATGTGTTTGTGCATGTGTGTGTCTGGTGTGTGTGCAGTGTATGTGTGTGCATGTGTGTGTGCATGTGTATGTGGTGTGTGTATGTGTGGTGTGTGTGTGGTGTGTGTGTATGTATGTGGTGTGTGTGTCTGGTGTGTATGTGCAGTGTATGTGTGTGTGTCTGGTGTGTGTGTGGTGTGTGTGCATTTGGTGTATGAGGGCTTTGTGTGCAGGTGTGTGTGAGAGAGAATGTTATCTGATTGCTTTTGCTGTTGTTGTTTCTTTATTTATGTTGGCCTTTTGTGTTTTGTGGGGCCTTCAAGAGCAGGGGAAAGAGAACATGAAGTTGGGTAAATAGCGAGGCAGGGTAGATCTTGGAAGAGATAGGGAAGAGGAAAGAATATAATCAAAATACATTGTATGAAAAAATTAATAAAAAAAATTAAGCCAAATAGCATGCTGCTGTAATCCCAGAACTGGGGAGGTGGAGACAGGAGGATCCCTGAGACTCGCTTGCCAGGCAGCCTGGCTAAACTCCATGTTCGGTGAGAGCCCCTGTGCACAGTGATTAAGAAAGACATCCAAGACTGACTTCTGACCGCCACATTCTGTACACATACATGTGGGCCTCTACACATATGAACAGATCCGCAGACACACACACACACACACACACACCCTCATTACTAACAAAAAGAAGCCCGAAGAATTATACAGTTGCTTCTAAAGCCTTAACACAGCTTGACAGGTCTTCCCTCATCTGCTTTAAACACTTACCCAGTAAAACAGCCAGGTCACTTATTAACACCCTAATGTGACAAATGAATAAACTGGGCTGCAAGTCACAGCCAAGAAAAAGCTTCCACAGCAATGGCTCCAGCCAAGCCTCTCGACTCTCTGACAAGCGAGTTTCCCACATCTCTACAAGTTAATAGAACAGGGAGGGAAAGGGATGATGCTTCCGGGCTGAGAAGATGGCTGAGCGTGTAAAGGCACTTGCTGCCACCAAACCTGGTGACCTGAGCTTGATCCCGGGAACCCGACGATACAAAACAGAGAATGGACTCCTGAAAGTGGTCCTCCGGGCAATATGCACATGCACATCATGGTGCCTGTGCACAGGCACACAGACACACATGTAAATAAATGCAAGCAAGAAAGGTTTTTGCAAATATAGTGATGCTGCCTCTGAGACTCACTTGGGAACGAGCAACAACATACAGGGAACCTCTCAAGCTCCATTAGCTGAAATGACAAGGTACTGAGTCAGATGAACCCCCCGTGCCAGTGCAGAAACAGATAATTATTTCTCATATGAAGTCTCCAAGAACGCTCAGGGCATTAGGTGGCATTCTTCCCGGTGACTTCCGCGGTCCTTCCACCCTGTGGCTCTGCCTTCTTCATCACGATCTTTCTAAGATGAACGGTGGGAAAAGGAGAACCTTGGGGCACAGGAGTTTGTCACAGAACCTTTGACCTTCAGACATATGCCGTTCTCTTAAACCTCAGACACATTTGTGTGCAGGGCAACCTGATGTCCAGAGAAAGGGGAGGTAGGTGGTGCGTACTAAGGCTGGTTTCTCTGGACATCAAATCATTCTCCCATTGTGTTGCATATGAAACCTGATGCCAGCCACAGCATCGGGGTGGGGAGATGGGGGTTGCAGGGGGTTGGAAACCAGTGAACTGAGAAAGGAGGATTATCCACTCTGTGCACACGAACGAGGCAGGGCGGAAACCCCCAATAAGAATCTCATTCGTGAAGAAGAACTGCAGACCCCAACGTTGTATGGCATCTCCCTCCAAGGAGAAATATTCTCTCTGGAAAAGAGGCAGAAGCTAAAAAAACCAGGTGATAAACAAAAAGTCACGTGTCTGGGAGCACTAGGACTTGAGAGATTCTCCACCATCCCTCCCCAGCAGACTAAAAGGAGGGGTAAATGACTGTTGGAGGTTGGGGGAACTGACCAGACCAGCTGCAGGGAAGAGTCTAGACCATCCAGCTGCCTCAGCTCTCCTGAGTTGTCACCCATGGAGGGGGAGGGCTTTTCTGTGGCACAGCTGCCCTTGAGTCATTCCTGCTCCTTATATACAACCCTTCCCCCGTACTCCCGTTAGCAACCCTAACAAAAACTCTACGGTTCACCATATGGGACATTAGTAGACACATTGCTTTAAAATGTTAGGATTCCCCCTCTTGAGTGAGTAGCCCTGGGTGTTGCATCCCCTCCACAACCCTCTCTCAGCATCACTGACCCAAAGCAAATGATGAAACCTATTCCCACATGACCCCAAAAGAAAGTCGCCTCCCTAGAGCACCGCCGTTTAGGGGAAACACCATCATTTGACTCCTGGTCAACAATAAGGCCCCTGGAAGGTATGTTCTTGACCGTCGCCCTCTGTGTCACTGTTGGAGAGGACACGGGTGAAAATGACTTTCTGGGAGCCTTCCTCTCACTTGTGCAATGATTGAGGGGAAGACATTGTTTTAAGCCTCAATCAGAAAGTTAAAACATCTGCTACCGATTTCCTTGGCAATTAGATTCTTTCAAAAACATAACAGCTTCTTGAAATACTTTCTCCCGGTTGGTCCCATCCTCTAAACTCTTCCCTGGGTGTAATTCTCAAGTCTGGTTTTTCCCCTCGCTCCTCAGCTCCATTCCATCTCTCTACTCGAGGTCCCATGGTTACTCCCCTCCTGGACCCCAGTATTGCACGGTGCTTTCCAGCTAACCCTCCTCGGCCCTTTGTCTAAAGAAGTGGTTCTGAGCCTTCTTAATGCTTTGACCCTTTAAACACAATTCCTCACATCGTGCTGAGCCCCAACCACAAAATTATTGTCACTGCTACTTCATAACTGTAATTTTGCTACTGTTATGAATATGTAAATATCTGAGGTGCAGGATGTCTGGTATTCAACCCCTGTGAAAAGTCTGGTCAACCCCCCCCCCACACACACACACACAGAAGTCTTGACCCACAGGTTGGGAACCACTCGTCTAAAGCCTTCACTTTTCTCCATAGTATTCTCTTCCATTGACGCTTGGAAACTGGTCTACCATCATTTTATGAGTGTGTCTGTTTCTCACAAAACACAAAGCAGGACAAAATGCCAGAGCATCTTTACCAGACCCATGGTTCGTCAGGTGTATAACTCCTTTGAAATGATTGAAGCTGACAGTTCACTAAATGCCTTGCCACTGTTTAGCACGGGTCTTCCTCTTTCCATCGCCGACAGCCATGATTTTCTCACGACTTCTTTGGGGAAGCAACCGAATGTCATACAGAGTACTTATGGATTTTTGCTGTAGACGCATCTCACTGGAAGTTACCAGGTGCCAGTGTCTAAGTTGGTTAGGTGTTAGCTGTGACATAACAGATAGATCATGAGATCTCAGCAGTATCACAAAATATAGTTGGACATTTCCTTGCTTGAATAACCTAAAACCCAAAATACTCCAGAGTTCAGACCTTACTGAGTTCCAAGAAGATGCCACATGGGTAAAAATCCGCTCCTGGCCTTCAGGATGGGTTATAGTCAGACCACGGGTATGATAGATCTGCTGTGTAAAATTCCCTTCTGGCTACGTGTGTTGGAAGTACACGAAACATTAGTGAATTTTATACTGAGATTCAGGTCCCAGCCCCACGCCATCTCATACAGGACACACAAGTGTCGCCACCGCCACCTCTGAGACTACCAGATACGGTGAACTGTTCGTCTCCCACGCATCACGCATCTTGGGTAAAAGGCGCTCCACCTGTGGCTCATTTCTCTAGCGTGTGACTCTAAAGCAAACTGCTCTTCCCGCCCCTTCCCCCCCACCCCGCGACAGTGAAGGGGCTCAGAACTCCTCCATCTTCAAAACTGGAACACAAGTTCAAGAGGAATATACAGGAGGCAAGACCAAACGCAAAACACTTTCCTTCCCCTGGCACTGGCGGGAAAGCAATCACGTGATCACATTCTTCCCAAGAGCAACTGGGAAGCCTGGTGGTGGGGATTAAAGTAGGAGGATCTCAGTGAGTTACCCAAAGAGACCCCGTTTCGCGGAGGGGGAGAAGACGAGAATTTGGAAACGCGATCTAACTACATTCCCTAAAGAAGAAGAAATACGTGCGCTAAGCAGTGGAGCACACCTCCAGTTCCCAAAGAGCCCAAATCATTAAAGACCATTTTCCCTTAAATATGCGTTAAGCATTTGCCACGTGTAAATGAGCCTGCTATGCAAGGTGTGAAATCGGCTGTGAAGGGTGGGTGGGGGGAGTAGCATTAGGGTCTCTGCAACAACTTTGCTATTCCTTTCCTGCTTTGTCCCCCAGTGTGCTGGGCCCTGGGTTTTATTTCGGATAGGAGATGGAAGCGCTTGTTTTTGACTGAAAATTTTCAGGGGGGCAGGGGAGGTGTCTGACTATGGGCTGCTTAGGCAGTTTCTGTCTCAGGGGAACATCTGTTCATGCCAGAAATGGCTCTCTGTGCTACTAGGCGTCCAGACACTCCTTACTGACCCTCTTCTCTTCCCTAGTCAACAAGTTCAAGTCTGACAGTGGCAGATGTCTATGAGTGCCATTGCCCTGTGCTCATGACTTCTGTACTCATTCGAAACTGCTAGACTCTCACAGTGCCATCCCTGACCCATGCCAATCTACTCCCGAGGCCTGGGCACTGAGGCTGAAGGTTCCAGAATTTTTAGTGCTTCCGGCAGCTCTTATCTGGGCCTTCATTGCCTGCCCTGCCCGTGAGGCTGGAGCCCGCTGAAAGGAATACAGGTCTCTACTTCCTTCTCTAAGAACCAATGGCTGCCCAGTTCCACTAACCAACCACCCTCCCCTGCCTGCTGTTTCTTCAGGCACAGCTTGCTCTGTCTGTCCCCGACAGCACACCTCAACAAGAGTTAATCTATTCCAGATAAAGAGAGGAAACCTCAAACACGATCAGTTTTCTGTTCAAAGTCAGACAAACTGACAAAATGTTTTAAGCCCTTCCGAACCCTTCCTATCTCAGAAGCTCCTTGAGTTCCTTTGTTAAAGCCGGTCCCATCTGGACTGATGGACCATGTTCTAAAGGCAGTATCCTTGGAAGGACATACCCCCTTCGTTCCTGTTCTACTGGCACCCTCCCTTGGTTTGGTTGCTTGCTTGCTTGCTTGCTTTTTTTCAAAACAGAGTTTCCCTGTGTAACAGCCCTGGCTGGCCTGGAACTCTCTCTGTAAGAAAGTCCGAGATTAAAGACTGAGATTAAAGGCAAGCACCACCACTCCTGGCTCCCCGCTGGCTTTACCAATGACTGGTCAGGCCCACTGATGCACCTCTGGATGTGATCTTGGCCTTTAAGGTACTCTTTACTCTGGACACTTGGGCCTCAGTGACCCAAGACTGACCAGAGTCAGAGCTGTCATCAAAGGGCCGCTAGGGTCACCCCTGCCACTTCCAGCCCTGCGTTTGTCTGTCGCATGAATCCAGCGGCTGTGGAAGCCAATGCAGAGGACGCTGATGGAGCCCAGCAGGGTTCCAGTGTGTGGAGAGGCATTCAAGCCTCTAATTAATTAACTAATTCATCTGATCAATCTACAAACATATGCTGGTGTTCTCTCTGCCATTCTCTGTGCTGGGCAATGGGAACAGGAAGTCTTATGCACCCCCTCCTTCCAGACCTCAGCCCAGGGAATTTTCCTACAGGAGGTTCCTGCTCTATTCCAGTCAGTTCCCTGCCCACAGTCAGCAGGTCCCTGTTACAGGCCATTGGGCATCCAGCCGGAGATTAAAATCTTAATGGATATTTTTCTCCTGTAGGAATGGTCAAGAGAGCTCAATAAAAAATAAATACCTTTCAGAGGGAAGAATTGCTTTGGACTCTATGACCTCAAATTTCTTCATAAGCCAGGAGATCTCCTGGGTGGAGACACACTCTACTCCCTGACAGTGGGCTATAGAGAAGGGGAACATGGCAGCATCTGGGTGAAGGGCTAGGAGCCTATCCCTCCTACCCAATAATGTTTTCTTATGTTCCGGTGATTTTTCTGGGTCTTCATACTGCAAAACATAGGAGTAAGCAATGTTGCCTATACACACACACACACACACACACACACGTGCACATATGCAAGCATACATGCGTGCACTCACATGCACACACAAACACCTGCACAAGTATATACACAGAAGGACACATCTGCATACCTGTACACATACATGTCTATGCATAAAAGCTAACATGTATGAACACATACACAAACTCCTGACATTCCCAAGTCTCTCTCATATGCTCATTTTCCACCAAAATCGCTCCTCCCCACTGTAACACTGAGGCTTTTGCTCCAGGGATGATGGGTTTGCTTTCCAGGCAGGGCCCTGGTTCCACCGGCTCTTCTTCTGGATCTAAGTGGTCCCTCCAAGGTCCCCTTCTGAGGCTAGCTGTTCTGAACTAGAACGCCAGCTCCTAAGAACCGTCTTGCTGACCAATCAGGAATGAGGGTGCATAACAGATTCAATTGCTTCTAATAGGGATCCTTAAAGAAGAAATATAACGTCCCCCAAATGGTTTCCTTTCACGCTTGAAGAGCCTTACCCGTGGTTGGAAGGCGTTATTTCCTCTCATCTTGAGAGCCCAGGACTCCTTGGCTTTTCCTCCTTCAAGCCTGCTTGTTGGCAGTCCGTCCAGCTGTTGCCAGCCCCTGCAGCTGCTGTCTCTGTTCCCCCAACTGCTCTTTGCAGGACCCAACATGTTTTCTTCTTTGCAAGCTTGTCTCTCTTGGCAGAAGGCCCAGCCAAAGAAACCACCAGCAGAAATATGCCCGTGCAGCCAGGGTCACTGCCCAGGGCTTGTCCTCTCCATCAGCCGCAGACTTGGCTCTTTTGGATTCTGTCTCATCCTCAAAATCTCATTGCCACTGGACAGGGCCTCTTGTGAACTACGCTGGCTGGAGAGCAAATGTCACTGTCCCCTGAAAGAGCAATGATTTAGAATGGGAAAGAGTTTCTTCAGTGGACACACACAGCTCTGCTTCCTTCACTGTAGGGTTCTCCACCCCCTTCTCTGATCTCCCACAGGTCCAGCTTGCTAGCTTCTAGAACACTCCTTCCTCAGCTACTCACTGAACTTCCTGGGGCCTGGAGAGTTTGTTTGTCTGGAGGAGCCAAACAAGAATATTCTTCCTCTTCCACAGACAGAAATCCCAAGAGCTCTCTACGTCTCCTTTCTGGTCTACAACCTAAGGCAGACTCCAAGCCAGGAGTTATCTGTCATCCAGAGACTATCTGGCAGTATCCAGAAGGGACGTTCTTGTGTGTCAGGCTGGGCAGACAGGAGGCTGCTGGCAACATCCTGCTAAGCATCTCACAATGTACAGAGCAGCTCCTGAGCCAAGAATTACCCAAAGTAGAGAGGCTGGGAAACCTGCAATTAAAGGGTTTTTGTTGCTTGTTGTAGACAGACTTTTTGGGCTGACAGTTCACAAAAAAAATGACATGGAGGCTTATTATTAATTATGAAAGTTCAGCCTATAGCTTAGGCTTGTCCCCTAGCTCTTGTAACAAACTAACCCATTTCTATTCATCTACGTGCTGCCATGTGACTCGTGGCTTTTACCTCTCTTCCTGCATGTCTTGCTCTCTCTATCTCTCTGTATCTGGCTGATGACTCTGGTGACAGCTCTCTCTGACCAGAAGTACCTACTATATATACCTCCTGCCTAACTATTGGCCATTCAGCTTTTTATTAAACCAGTCACAGTGGCACATCTTCATAGAGTATAAAGGAATATTCCACACTAATTTGTTTGTTAGTTTGTTTGTTTGTTTCCCTCCCTCTGGCTGGAACTCACTCTGTAGAACAGGTTGGTCTTGAACTCACAGAGGTCTGCCTGCCTCTGCCTCCCAAGTACTGGGGTTAAAGGCATATACCACTAGGCTTGACTCATTAAAGGTTTTGGTCTCAAAGATCTATGAAGTCATCTCCATCCTGGCAGTCCATGAAATCCCATCAACTTCTGCCTACCCTCACCCACGTACCCTTCTCCTTTTTCAAGTTTTAGACCCCAAGTAATTGAAGGGCATGTCCTCAGCCCCACACAGACCAATGAAATAATAGCCAATAGCAATACTTTGCCCGTCTTAAGACGCACATGCTTACTTATGTTGCAGCATGTCTGTATATGTTGTGTATAGAGAGAGGTTATCAGCTTAAATTGTTTTCTTTTCACATTTAATGGATGTGAATGAAGCTGTCCTTCAGCACGTAGAGCAATGTTATTTGACTAAACCTTAATCATGCAGCTTTATCTCAATGGAGGATGACACAGGTCTCTTTAGCACTGCTGTGGTTTAAGCAAAGGAAATAGTGACCTGTTCAAAGTGGTATCTTACATCAGCAAATTTATTTAAAGATCAAGAGCAAATCTTGTCTTCCTGTTGAATCTTTTCCTGGGTCTCCTGGTGCAGAGGCATTCCCCTGGCTGGGTTAGGGCAGGCTTATCTATAGACTTGAAAATGCTGAATTGGCCTTTCTTTAAGCACGCTTCTCTCAAGTCAAAGTTCTGTGGTTCCGATTAACCTCTAGAGTGAAGTCAAATCGTTGGCATCTATTTCATCTGAAGACTGTGATGCCAACAACCAGGTTGTCAGGCCAACACAGGGCTGGGGAAACTCGAAAGGAAAACTGTACTGTGAAAGCCTGTGGTGCAGGCTGAGGGATGGGGGAGACAGGAGCAGCGGGGTGTGCCTGCCTCTACCTCCCAGGAGCTGGGATTAAAGGTGTGAGCCACCGCGCTGTGAGAAAACACCGTGAATGGAGCAACTTATAAAAGAAAGCATGGCATTGGGCTCAGGGGTCCAAGAGGTCAAGAATCCATCACGGCAGGGCAGCATGGCAGAAATCAACAGGCATGTTAGCTGGAGGAGCAGCCAAGAGCTCATGCCTCAAACCCCAAAAACAATTGGAGTCTGGAAACCTCAAAGCCTCCCCCACCTCCTAGTGACACACCTCCTCCGTCAAGGTTGATCTTCCTAATCCTCCCCAAACTGCTACCAACTGGGGATCAAGTATGCCCCAGACCTGCAGGGACATCTCATGCAAGCCTCCACAGTCATGCTAATTACCTGCCATGGACTGTGCAATACGCTCTTGTATGGCCACACATAAATTGGGCACAGCGAAGCTTCCCAGAAAGTCCTCCTCACCCTCCCCTCATGCTTCCTTTGTCCCGTTCTCTTGAGGGTCTAACCCTCGTCCAGTGCCCTCCTGAGGTAGCTAACTCTCTCAGTCAACTTCTTCCCAACCCACAGTGTGCAGAGTAAAAGCTATTTCAGAGTGTTTGCGAGGGCTCCTAGTGAGATCAGCATTTGATTGAATGGAGTGGCTAAAGCAGCCCGCCTTCTCTGGGACAGGTTAGGGATGACTAAAATCTGAATGCCCTATATCCCTGCAGAGTTTGTACTGGGGATCCTGTGGTCTGCTGATCCCTGGCAGTGTCTCAGGCTTGTGTTTGCTACTTACTTCTTAACAAAATCCTGTGCTGGGGGAAGGGGAGGCATGATGGCATTAAGGGGTGGGGTCTTGGGGAGCTGACTGGGTCACGAATGCCATCTTTAGGAAACTCTCAGGTAACCTCTTACCTCTTATACATTATTAGCACACATACGCACACACACCCAAAATGACATGCAGCCAGGGAAGGCAGTGGCAGAAGAACACGGTGCCGGTGATGGTCTCACGACCCTGTCTGCTTCTACCAGAGGGTATAAGGTTCTGTTAATTGCATTGCCATGTCTGAGGCCCAAGGTCTTCCATACCATCCCAGCATTTTTGCTTTGAGATGGTTATTGGTACATAGCTATATGACAAGTATTAATGCTGGTGGCATCTGCCACCCAGGACAAGTCTCAGTCAGTATCGGTGGCTCTCCCAACACTTCTCACCCTGTCCCCTACCCTAAACCTCTCCAGCCCAGGGGCTGGGCATTCCTTCCCTTCCCCAAGCTTCTGATTCCTATACAAACCAGCAATTTTGGCCAAGGACTCTCCTGGTTCTTGTCTCTTTCTTGGTCTCTTGGTCTTCCACTCTTGGTCCTTGGTTCCTCCTGGCCTCTCTCCTCTCTCGACTCTTCCTCTCTCAGTCTCCCCATTGCTCTTTCCTCTCACGGCCCCATCTATTCTGCTGGCTATGTTCAGTCTGGACCCTTCCAGATACCTCTGGCTGAAGTCTCCCTCGGATCTATAATAAAAACCCTTCTCCTTAACCATTTGGAGCCGTCACGTCCTTGTTCCCATTCAGTATCCAGTCACCATACTTCACTATCTTCTCTAGCATGTATGCTAAGCCCATTCTCTCCTCAGACCATCCCAGGCCATACATAAGCCAGGTGAGGTAGAAGAATGAGACCCTCCTGCCTCTATCAGAGCTCTCTAAAGGGAAATCCTTGCTACAGAAAGTTTTTATTCCCTGTTTCCCTCCCTCCCATTCCCAGGTGCCAATCAGGTCACAGCCTGCCAGCTTGCCACCTGCTTCTGCATCCATTTCTCTCGGTCCTCCACAGGGTTTTCTCCAAGAAACAGTTCGCATGTCTCATTCCATCTTGACTTAGGCTTCTTATAGAGTCCAAACAAATCCAACACTTACTTAGAGTGGCCCAAAAATGTGGTTCTGGAACTGGACGGCCCACTGGAAAGCCAGCAAGAATGTTTCATTTCCACCACGGGCACCCTCACGGGTGCACAGCAGCTGCCTAATTGCTAACCCTTGCACAGGTGTTCCCTGAGAGGACAGTCACAGTGGGGAGACATTTGCCTCCACACTCCCCTGCAGCCCCGGAACTTTTAGAGACTTACAGAAAGAGGTGGCTCATACAGAGCAAAGAGAACACATCTGAGTTACTTTGACAAACAAAAGAGGAGGAGGTTTTTAAAAAAAAAGGCTCAGGGAAGTGGATACATAAAGACGCATATACACTGAACAAGGCTGAAACTTCCACTAGACAATTGTATTCCACGGATAGGCAGGGTGGAGTCACAATTTACTGAGGCCATAGGGAATGAAGGGCACCAGCAATTCAGGGATGCCTGTCTTCTGAAGACTGGGAGGGGTTGTAGGTAAAGCCCTTACGAAGGGCTGGGTTCGTTTGTTTGTTGTTTTAAACTTTGTGTGTGTGTGTGTGTGTGTGTTTATGATGTTTATGATGCACATATTCTTACAAGTAATTTCAAAAGCACGTGTGCCATGATGCTCATGCAGAGGCCAGAGAACAGCCTTGACTGGCCCTCCTCACCTCACCTTGTTTGTGACAAGGTCTTTCGTTGTTCACTGGGCTAACCTCGTCTGCACACTTTCCATCTCCTGTCTCCCCATGGAGCACTGTGATTGCACACATGCATATGCATGAGTATACTGAACCTCATAAATGACTGTGTGTCCACTACTGTCTGTTGTGAACAGGATTCTCCACGCTGAAGACTTGGCCTTCAGTAGGACTGTATACAACTTGAAGCTGTTTGTTCTTGGTTTATCTTGGTTGTGTGCATTGAGGTCTGTTTCTATATCTTTAGGGAATTATGCATTTAGGAGCAAACACAACTCAGACCTATGAAGAAGAATTGACTATCAAGAAAAGAACCCCAATACACTTGTTTATTTCAAAATGGTGTGGGTGTGGGTGTGTGTGTGTGTGCGCGCGCGCGCGCGTGCATGCACATGTGTACCATAAATGAGTTTTACAGCCTCATCATCATCTCAGTCAACCAATGGACAATTAGAAAGATTAACTAAAACTGTTCATTATTGGCTTTCATGAACATTAATACTAAGAACTATTAGGTTTATAATTTCTCTTTTTGAAAGTTAATACATTTCTGAACGTTCGCTTATTGCATTTTTTTTCAAAGTTAAGTTTAGAAACAAGCTTAAGCATTTGTCAATGGGAACCCAGGCTAAACAAATACATGCAGGAGTAGAGATGCAGCTCGGTAAGCAGAGTGCTGCTCTACCATCCAGGAAGCCACCAGGCAAGGTGGTGCATATCTACAGTCTCTGTAGAAGAGAAGGAGGATCAAGGTCATCCTGGGCTGCATAGAAAGTTCCAGGTCAGCTAGGAATACATGACACACTATCCCCTGCAAAATAAATGTCTATAAATAGATTTATAAGAGATAAATAGCCACCGAGTGGTGGTGGCAGACACATTTAATCCCAGCACTCAGGAGGCAGAGGCAAGCGGATCTCTCTGAGTTCGAAGCCAGCCTGGTCTACAAGAGTTAGTTCCAGGACAGCAAGGGCTATTACACAGAGGACACAGAGGCTATTACACCCTATCTTGAAAAAACAAACAAACAAACAAACAAAGAGATAAATAAGCAACAAGCAGTAGCTGAGAATAGGTCATAAAAAAGGAAATCTATCTGGCAAGGAACACTAAAACACCAGACACTGGGGACATCTTAAAACACATCAAATAAATGCTCAAAATGTTGCCTTATAGAGAAGCTTCAGTTACACAGTATGTTTGAGATGCTTTCCCTGTTATAAGATCCACTTATGCTGGGCATGGTGCCACACACCTGTGATCCCAGGGCTTGGAAGGTGTAGGAAGGAGGTTCCAGAGTCTATCTTCCATGTCAACTACATCATGAGTTCAAGCCCAGCCCCTGCTACCTGAGATGCTGTGTAAAATACAGCAATGACAGCAACAACAAAAATCCAGATTGGGGCTGTAACTCCGTGGGTTGAATGCTAGCCTCACACATGGGAGGCTCTGTGTTATATGCTTAGGTCCACAGAAAACTGAGTGTGAGGCCATATGCCTGTAATTCCGGCATACAGGAGATAGAGACAGGAGAATCAGAGTCCTAGGTCATAGTTACATAGGCATTCTCAGCTCCATAGAACATTCAAGGCCAACTTGGGCTATGGGAGACTTTGTTTAATAAAAAACGAATTAAAAATGTTCCTAAATAATATGCAAGAAAAAACACGAAGAAAACCCACAAAGCACTGATAGGAAGCCCAACCCTGAAGCGAACACACAGAGCACCACAGTGAGCAGTAACATATGTAACTGGGAATGTATTTGACCTTCCCAGGCTCACCGGTCGGTTCACTTAAGAAGGAAAAAAAACAACAACAACAGGGCTGGAGAGCTGGCACAGCAGGTTAGAGTAATTGCTGCTCTTGCAGAAGACCCTCATTTAGTTCCCAGCACTCAGATGGTGGCTCACAAACACCTGTGACTTCAGTTCCAGAGGATTTGACGCTCTCTTCTGGATTTCTACAGCACCGGGTACTTCTGTGGTACATACATCCATGCAGGAAAACATTCATACATATAAGATAGAAATAAACTCCGAAGTATAAAGATAAGAAAGTAATCGCGTTAACTACTAGAATATATTAACTAGCCGAACATGCCTGGACTCAGCCCGTGTCTGTGCAGTTGGAAAACAATCAGTTGCTCAGATGAGCTCATGATGAATCTATCAGCGATATTATTTAAAATATATATGCTCTTTTATTTAAGTCACACATCAATGTGTTATTGTCATAAAAGTTTCATTTCAATAGCTCAGGATCCATTAATAAATATTTTGGGCTCAGTGCCAGTCATAATCCACTGATTCCACTCCAAAGATAATATAGATGAAAACCTCAAATCTATATCCCCCCGCCACGTAGGAAGAAAAGCTTGTCAATTATCACTTCAGAATTTAGGAGAAGTTGGGCCAATTGAATACATGATGGGAATACATGATGGGGCAGGGTGGACTTTGAATTTACTGCGCAAAGACTGTGCCCTCTTCTCAGTAAGACTGAGATTGCCAAACAGCTCACTGCCAGCCTTCTTGAGTTCTTCATAGAAAACCCCATATCACTGTTGGGAGTCAGAATGAAGTCCCTTCCAGAATAGCCTAATTAATTCCTCTAATGCTTAGAATCCTGAAACACTTGCATCCAGCCAGTCTCCAGAATTAACCAATCAAGCAGAGAAGCTGCTCATGCGAGCAAAGAGTGTAGCATTTAGAGTGCACGGTGGTGCAAAGGATGCTGGGAAACATCGTTGTGGCGTGCCATCTTATGTAAACGAGTTCTGGCTAGAAATCCCTGGCCATGGACAATTCTGTGTACAAGTCCAACCACGAAGGAAGAAATGGGCTCCCAGTTTGTGATGGAGGAGCTAAACCCTCCCCTGCTCCTTGCAAAGAACTCTGAAGTAAAATTCAGGAGAACCCTTCGGCTGTTTGGTGTGCTTAACGGCTCATTAAGCCTAAATAGGATTTGAGTCGCTATCCCCAAGTGCTCAATGAATGGTTGTCTGAAATCACCAAAGTTTGGCTTATATTTGATCGTCACTGAGATCACATTAGAAAGGGTGGGAGGAAGACAGCAGGATTGGTAGACCCGTAGCTATATCACACTGTATCATACTGTTGCATATCACAGGAATATGGAACAGGAAGCCTTCCTCTGTTCCTCAGCAAGGACTGCCAGGGTGCCAGAGACTGAGGTCTCCAGTCACAGAAATGAATTGCCCCTCCAGTCTGGAAGATATATAGCAAGGAATCATGAGCATCGGTTCGCTAGGAGGGCTGGGAAGGCAGGAAGCATCTGCCCCAGGCCTCTTTCTCCTTGGCTGGCGCAAGCCTAGCTTCTCCCTGGGCCTGAAGTTATCCTCAGCATATTTACTGATGCCAAGGACTCTCACCTGAGGCATATCGGAGGAGAGATGTTCTCCACCGTGCTCTCCGGTGAGCATCTTCGGAGAGCTGGGAAGCACGGTTTGATCTCTTAGCATGCTTTGAATATTACCAGGTGTGTTAGTCTCCTATCTGTCACTGTAGCAAATGCCCTCTGTAATGATGTAAGGGATGTTTGTGTCCACTTGGCCCTGTGGCTTGAGGACCTGTGATGAGGCAGAAAATCACAGCACAGCAGCCAAGAGGCAAAGAGAGAAGAAGAGAAAGAGAGTGGATCCTCCAGTCCCCTTCAACCTCAGGCTAGACCTGACCTCCTACAGGCCACACCACCCTCCTCCAGCAGCGCCAACCCAAAGGCCAAACCCTCAATACACAGGGATTTGGGGAGCACTCAAGCTACAGACTCTCGACTAGGTGTGTGCACAGAATATACCCCACCAGCTTTCTCCTGCTTGTTAGTCAGCAGAATGACAAGAAGTGGAAAGAGGGATGTGACTTAAAATAACTAAATTCTTTTTTAAACATAATTCTTTATCTTAAAAAATATTGGGGTAATTTTCTTGAGAATTTCACATCATGCACCCCAATCCCACTCACCTCCTAGTCCCTCCTTACCAGTCCCTCATCCCTGCAACATGCCCCCGCTCAAATCAATTAAACACAAAAGGCAAACAAACCCACCTTGCTCCTCCATCCCTTCCATACTTCTTCATTCATCCCGGTGTCATGGGAGCTGCAGGGTGCCATGAAGTGTCCCCGTTTGTCCAAGCAGCCTCACCCACAAAATGTTGCGATGAGTCACTGGTCGGGTTCAAGGCCTCCGGCACACCAACATCACTGGAGCCTCACTGAAACTCCTCTCAGATATCCTGCGAGGCAGAACTGGTCCCTTCATGCTCTCCAGCAGGTCACAGATCGGGTATATATCAGGGTGCACCAATCCCAGGCCTGGGATGTGAGTCTGGATATAAAGAATAGGGATTATCAGCAGTCACAGAGGGAACACACACACACA
The DNA here is from genome assembly GCF_903992535.2 of Arvicola amphibius. NCBI lineage: Eukaryota > Metazoa > Chordata > Mammalia > Rodentia > Cricetidae > Arvicola > Arvicola amphibius. The sequence goes on along the minus strand of NC_052058.2, from coordinate 153,852,036 downwards.
CACACACACACACACACACACACACGACCCCAGAAGTCGTTGTTCAACGGATGCAAAGGGAATTTGAAATGAAGGGAAAGGTTAGAGCTAGATAGTGGGGATCACTATAGAACAATAGAAATGTAACTAATACCCCTGTAATGTGCACCCCCAAATGGTTCAAATAGTCAATTGTATGCTACCTCTATATGCGATGGCTTATTTGGGGTGTCAATTTGAATAGGCTCAAGGGATAAGAAGCCAAACATCTTCCCACCTGCATCTATGAAGGTGTTTCCTGAACTGTAGACTGAACGAAGAAGATTCACCTTCCTAAGGTGGGCCACCAACCCACTGAAGTTCCACCCAGAAGCAACGGGCAGAAGACTAGATCTTCCTTCTTCCGGAGTTACGACATCCACCCTGTCCTGTCCTTGGACATTAGAACTCTAGCTTCTTGGACCTTCAACCTTGGACTGAGACCTACACCATAAGCTCACCTGGTTCCCAGGCCTTTAGCCTTGAACTAAGAGTTACACCATTGACTCTCTCTGCTGTTGAATCTTCTCCTTCAGATGGAATTACTTTCCCAGGTTGCCAATCCACAGGTGGCACACCGTAGGAGGTCTTACCTTCCATAATCACATGAGCCAATCCTCATATCAGAGAGAGTTATCTCTCTCCTTTTCTGAACCTCTCTACACAGACTATATATTCCCCTAGGTACACTACTGGTTAATTATCTTAAGAACCCTCATAATATTTTATCACTATTTTCTTTGGGAAGAGAAACCTTGAAAAAGAGGTGGTAACGTTGACTAAATTCACACCTAGACCTAAACCTATGAGAAGCTGCCCACACTGGGAAAATGATTTGTAGAGTCAGAGAGAACTTGGAGTCTGTAATTCCTCTACAATGTATTTAACACAGGCTCCCTGACTAAGAAGGCACAAGACTTTTAGAGACTTTTAGTCCCTTCCTCGGGATGCAGGTCTGTGACAGGTTTTTTGTTTGTTTGTTTGTTTGTTTGGCTGGCTGGATGGTTGATTTGGTTTCTCTTGTAAACTCGACGCAAGCTGGAGTCTTCTGAGAAAAGGTACCTTAATTGAGGGGTTGCCCCCAACAGACTGCCAAGACCACCACAGACAGTGCCTGCATCCCTGGGCAGGTTCTCCTGTGTTATAAGTAAGCAGGCTATGGAGAACAAGCCCATGAGCAGCTACCCTTCCGTGGCCTCTGCTTTGGTTCCTGCCTCCAGGCTCCTGCCTTGAGTTTCTGCCCTGACTCCCCTCAAGGATCGGCTGTGATTGGGGTGTTTATACTAAAATGCTTTAGATTATGGTCTTTATTACAGGAGAAGAAAGCATATCGGGACATGTAGTGGGAAGCGGCGGGCTGCGTTCCCGCCGCCCAGTTCCCAGCAACCGGCTAGCTTTATCCAAAATAATTACACGGAAACTGTATTCTTTTAAAACACTGCCTGGCCCATAGTTTCAGCCTCTTATTGGTTAACTCTCACATCTTCCTTTAACCCATATTTAGTAATTTGGGTAGCACCACGAGTTGTGGCTTACCAGGAGAGATCTTAACCTGCATCCATCTCGGAGAGCAGCAGCATGGAGCCTCACCACGCGACTGCCTGAAGCGTCTCCCCCACTCTACTTCCTTGTTCCCACAATTCTGTTCTGTCTACTCCACCTACCTAACTCTCTGTCTCTTAAAGGGCCAAGGCAGTTTTCTTTATTAATTAACCAATGAAAGAAACATAGACAGATAACTCTCCTCCATCATTTCCCCTTTTTCTGTTTAAACAAAAAAGAAAGGCTTCAACTTTAACATAGCAAAATTACATATAACAAAACAGTTATCAAGCAAGTATTACAGTTACAATATTTAAATCTATTTTATCTTTTATCATAACTAAGGAAAGCTATAACTATCTATTTATTCTTCAACTCCATCAAAGACTCCAGAAGGATATAATGCTACCTAAGTAAACAAGAAATAAGTAACTTATAAAACTCTAGAAATGACAGAGACAACTCGCTGCCTGGACAGTCACCCAAAGTTCCCCTGTACCGTTGGGGCATCCATCTTCGGGCTTCAGGCCCACAGTATCCAGCGGACATTTCCATGAAGCAGAAAAATTCCAAAGACAGTTCAGTCACTTTCTGCTGTGTCCTGCAGAACGTCTCGCAGACTCTTTCATGAATCAGGAACCCCGAAAGACCATCTCACCTTTAGGCAAGTTCAGCAGTCCTCTTTCTGTGGGTTCCTTGTGTCCAGTTTATGCAACAGTCCAGGCAAGAGCATTTTCTTGCCCAAATGGCTAACAAACTCCATAAGTAGCCTCTTCGATGCCCATCTTCCTCTCGAAGTAGATTGGTGCTGCCAGGAGCAGACGTGTCTCATTGTCATGAAAAACCCTAAGTTATTAAAACATTAAATGCCATATTCTGCAGTCTTTGAAAGATATGAAGAATGCCTATCTGAAATATATCTATGCACATCTAGAAAATGACTAACATGACTACAAGCTTGACTATTAATCGATGATTATCCATTAACAACCTATATTTCCTAATTATACATTACATTCTTTAAAATGAACTACAATCACAATAGCTTAATCAAAATCAGAAATAATATACATATAACAAATTGACCTTAAAATCCATACCAATGCAAATTCATATCTATATCATCTCCCCCTTTAAATGTAAAAGAACATTTATAAGCAATATTTGGGAAAATGGGCGCAGTTTTTTCTCTCCAAACTGCTTCCTGCTGAATGGGGGCGCTGTTATTTAGGTCTTTCATGGTATAACCTGTCTGCTAGGTTCATCCCAGTCGGCAGTTGAGCGAAGTAATTTTTTGAGGGTGTTCACAGCAACCTTTCAGGAGGGCGTGGTCTATCATACCATATTGGGATAGAAGCAATCCACAGAGTCTCGTCCTCTGTGAAAACAAAAGAAGAAACTCTTTTCCAAAGCATCATGTTCTTAGATCCAAATCCTGAAGTCATACCATTAAGATGTCCATTTTGGTCTAGACTGGCAGCCCATATAATGAAATGTCTCTCTGTATTTAGCTCCTTTACAGTCAAAAAAATCAAAGAAAACACAACAAAATACATAATCCAGACTCTCTGTGAATTTTCCATTTTTATGCGGCTTATTTTCATTCTATCACTTTACTTTATTCTGTCTCTTTAAAGACTTTAGCCTTTTTTTTTTTTTTAGGCATTAACTTTATTTTTTATATTTTCTTCTTCTCTCTCTCTCAAGCCTACATACATTCATCCAACACTGTGACTCATTTAAAAGTCTTTTATGTCTGAATCTGTCCTATTGTGAATCCGCCAATCTGTAGTGTGAAGCGGCGGGGCTGCGTCCTGCCACCCGGCTGCCGGCTAACTTTATCCGAAATAATTACACGGAAACTGTATTCTTTTAAACACTGCCTGGCCCATTATCTGTAGCCTCTTATTAGTTAATTCTCACATCTTCCTTTAACCCATATTTAGTAATTTGGGTAGCACCACGAGTTGTGGCTTACCAGGAGAGATCTTAACCTGCATCCATCTCGGAGAGCAGCAGCATGGAGCCTCACCACGCGACTGCCTGAAGCGTCTCCCCCACTCTACTTCCTTGTTCCCACAATTCTGTTCTGTCTACTCCACCTACCTAACTCTCTGTCTCTTAAAGGGCCAAGGCAGTTTTCTTTATTAATTAACCAATGAAAGAAACATAGACAGATAACTCTCCTCCATCAGGGACACATTCTAAATTTTGTACTGGACATCACCAGAAATATCAAGAGGGTCATGGAAAAGGAAGGAGAAGGAAATGGAGGTCAAGGAAGCTATGGGGGACTGGAGCCCACTGAGGTGGACACATTCAGAAAGGCAATTGGCCCGCAGGCACATTTACAGAGGTTAAAAATTCCTCGCTCAGTCTGGGAGGAATGGGAGCGCAGGAAGACTCAGGGTCTCGCTGCTGGTGTCTTCAAGTCTCTACACTTCAGAGTCTAAAGAGTTATCGAATGAAAAGGAAATTTGACTTGATGAATCAGGTAAAGGGACTGGATAGAGTCAGCTCTGACTCCGGCAAGGAAGTCAGGCAAATCCTCTTGTAGATCTGTCAAAAGGCACAAGAACCATGACCTGCACAGCCCCGACGTTCACTAAGAAGGTGGTAGATGGAGGGAGCCATGTCAGCATTAGCTGAGGGGCCCTTTGAACTGCTGCCCTGAGATTCTGGGAAGCTGTCAAGCATCTCATTCCATCCCATGTCCTCCCAATCCGGCTGCCCCCTCTTCTGGCCCAAGGTCCTCAACCCCTTAGGGCCCTGGCCCCTTTTGCAGGAAAGAGGTGCTGCCCACCACCCGTGGCTTTGATTTCCTGCAATAGCACCGTTCTCAAGACTCCTCCGTTCAAGCGCCCATTTGTAGCCGCATCAAACACGACCCTCTGCAGATCCTCAGCAAGCACCAAGCACCCCACACACCCCGATAAACTCACAAACTCTGTTCTGTGTAGATGTCCCCGCCCACCAGGACACCACTTGAGTATTATTGTTATTTTTTTAAACCACATTTCCTGAGCAGGGGGAAGCTTCCAGGAAAGGCACCGGATGCATTTAGGAAACCAGAAGTGGAAATGCACTCTCTGTGATCCCTGTCTAGGTCTAAAATCCCTGATGTCACATGCCATCCCCACCTCAGCTGTCCTCAATGCTGTTCCCCAGCTATGCCTTAAACCAGCAAGGTCCTGAAAGGCCAGATTTCTCTGTCCAAGAGTTGTCTTGTGCTACCTCACAATGCCAACTCTGTGAGGTCACTGAAGGTCCAAATGGACCAGAATCAGCAGTTTTACAGTTGAACCCAATACATTGCAAGGTACTGTGGTGAATGATCTTGTCTATTTATTTAGATGGGGGTGTACCTAGGAGATTAGTGGTACACCCCTCTGGGAGTGTCTCTGACGATGTTTCCAGAAGAAATAGAATCATATAATACTGGGAGGACGTGGGATGACTCTAGCCTAATTATCGTATTTATCCTTTGATAGAATCATATAATGCAGCCGTGACATTATTAGAAGGTAAACAGTATGGTGCCTGCTCAGAGAGAGTAAGTGACTGGAGGCTGTAACTCTACTTTGTCTTGGATTCTGTTTTAAAAGTTTCTGGGGCCGGGCGGTGGTGGCGCACGCCTTTAATCCCAGCACTCGGGAGGCAGAGGCAGGCGGATCTCTGAGTTCGAGGCCAGCCTGGTCTACAAGAGCTAGTTCCAGGACAGGCTCTAGAAACTACAGGGAAACCCTGTCTCGAAAAAGTTTCTGGGACTGGAGAGATGGCTCTCAGCGGTTAAGAGCAGCAGGTTCTCTCTTCCAGAGAACCCAGGTTCGGTTTCCAGCACCCACACAGCAGCTCCCAACTGTCTACTAACTCCAGTTCAAGGGGCTCTATCGCCCACTACTGGTGTTCATGGGCATTGTGCCCATGTGGTAGACAGATAGACATGCAGGCAAAACACCCGCACACATCAAAAAATAAACACGGGGACTGGAAAGATGGCTCAACAGTTAAAAGCACTGGCTGCAAGTCCAGAAGACTCGAGTTCAATTCCCAGGACCCCGTGGCAGTTCAGAATTGTAACTCTAGTTCCAGGGCACCCAACACCCTCACACAGACATACATGCCAGCCCAACACCAATGCACATAAAAAAATAAGTTAAAAAAATAAAAATTTTCCCTTTATTTTCACTTTGTAAATATGGGTACTTTGCCTATGTGTATGTTCAAGTACCATGTGCGTGCAATGCCCCGCCGAGGCCAGAAGAGGGCGTCAGAGCCCTATCACTGGAGAGAACAGATGATTACGATCCTCTGTGTGGGTGCTGGGAATCAGATCCAGATTCTCTGGAAGAGCACGGAGTTGCTTCCCCTTGGCTGCTTTTCGTATCCTCTTTCTCTATGCTTCCTGGCCCAATGTATGAGCTGCACTGCTCTGTCAAGTCCTCCCCACCACAGAAGACTGACCTCTCTCTAGAACTGAGAACAGACATCTATCTGACCTCCCAGAAGGTGTCTATAGGTCAGGTATAGCGTTTCACAGTTATGAAAAGCTAACACAGGCTCCTTCCATCTCCCTCCTCCTCTTCTCCCATCACCATAGACATTTCACCAACCACCCCCTGGGTCACGGTCTCAGGTTTCTCTTCCCTCCCCTACTGTAACCTCCCTAGCCCAGCCTTTAAGTCACAGACAGAAAGCAACTTGAAAACAGTGTCCTAATACTCACAAGCGACACCCCAAAATTCTCAGTGGTGCCTCCTTTCTCAAGTTTGTCTTCCAGTCTACAGGTCCCCTGGAATTCTAGTGGCAGAGTCCTAAGAATCTGCCAGACCTAGGCTTTGCAAAGCTGCCCCCACATCAGATTTTATGGGGAGCTGTAGTAGGAGAGGAGTGGGCTGTGTTCCACTGCCCAGCTAGCTTAGCCCAGAAATAATTACACAGAAACTGTATTCATTTAAACACCGCCTGCCCCATTAGCTCTAGCCTCTTATTGGCTAACTCTCACATCTTGATCTAACACATTTCTATTAATCTGTGTTTACCACGAGGTTGTGGCTTACCGGCATGAGTCTAACCAGCATCTGTCTTGGGCAGGAGAACCATGGTGTCTGCCACACTTCCCTTCTTCCCAGCATTCTGTTCTGTCTACTCTGCCCATCTAAGGGCTGCCTTATCAAAAGACCAAGGCAGTCTCTTTATTCAACCAATGAAAGAAACACACAAACAGAAGAACCTCCTCCACCAGGGAGCCAGGTGTGGTTCACTTGTGCAGTCTCTTTCAAAAACCCAAGGACAGGGAAGAGAGAGAGAGAAAAAGAGGGAAGGCAGGAGGAATGCAGGAAAGGAAGAGAGTTAGGGAAGGCAGAAGGAAAAAATCTCACGGGGAAGCTTAACTTGATGGATCATTCTGTCTAGCCATAACATGGGTTGTGCCCAACATGTAAATCATATTTTAATGCCAGCACTTTATTTTTAAAGCCGTTTTTATATCCTCAACAAAAAAAAAAAAAAAAAACTGAGCAGAAACCACAGTGTACTTGTAGGCAGGAGGCCACTTGTTTGTTTCCAGCTGCCTAGAACCGAAATAATCACACAGAAATTATATTAATTGCAATAATTTTTGGCCAATAGCTTAAGCGTATTTCTGGCTAACTCTTATATCCTAAACTAACCCATCTCCATTAATCTGTGTGTCATCACATGACCGTGCCTTACCAGGTAAAGTTCCATCCCACCTACTTTCTCTCTCTATCTCTTCCAGCCTGGCTATATTCTGTTAAGCCATTGACCAAAAGCAGCTTTAATTAGCCAATGGCAATAAGACATATTCACAGCCTACATCACCTCCCACATCAAGTACACAACCATTTGTACCATCAGCATCCCACATCAGGTAGCACATTGATTACAACAGATGACTAACCATTGACTGAATCACTTGTTTTATTTTGTTTCATTTTGCAAAAGCATCCATTAGTTAAAAAGGATATTAAGGAAAAATGTCTGGCCTCCAACCCCTAACTCCCTGACGCCCTTCCTAGGGGTACATTTTGTGTGTGTAATCAATCCTCCTTGGATACATATCTCCACATACAATTTTAATGCAAGCCTAGCACAGCATGCACACCACGATGAACTTTAAGCTTTTTCTCCAAATAATACATACATATTGAGTATTCAATATCTGTGAAAATTACTATCTGTAAATTAGGCTGTTGCATTCTTTTATGTATGTGGCTGTTTTACCTACATGTGTGTCTGTGTGCCCCGTACATGACTGGCCCTGAGGAAGAGAGAAGAGGGCATTAGGTAATGTTGTAACTGTCGTTATTAGATTGTGACGGAGCCCGGTGGTGGTGGCGCATGCCTTTAATCCCAGTACTCGGGAGGCAGAGGCAGGTGGATCTCTGTGAATTCAAGGCCAGCCTGGTCTACAAGAGCAAGTCCCAGAACAGGCTCTAAAGCTACAGAGAAACCCTGTCTCGAAAAACAAACAAACAAAAAAAGACGTTGGCGAGGCAAGCTGCCATGTGGATGCTGGGAATCAACGGCAGGACCTCTCTCTGCAAGAGCACCCAATACTCTTAGCAGCTGAGCCATCTCTCCTGCTTCATTTGTTTTAACCGCAGCCTGAAGAGGCTGCATTGGTGTCTTTAATCAACCCCAGCTGACACAGAGCTTTCTCAATTGCAGACTTCCAGGCCTCCTTGTTAGAAATTACTCAATGAGAATTTCAAGGCGGAGCAGACCCCAAAACATAAATTTTTTTTTTTCCTTCTCCTCCAGGTTACCTGTCATGGACTCTTTTACAAAGCAATAAAACAGTCCATCCTTTTAACTTCCCAGCTGAAAAACCCGGGGCTGAAATCTACAAAGCGATTTCTCCCGAAAGCCTCAGAGCAAAGAGTTCAGGGTCAGGGTGGAGAGTGCAACAGGGGGATCCATAAACGGGGGTGATGCTTGAATCAACTCACTATGAATTAATAGCTTGAATTAACTACGCTATGTGCCACGAAAGAGGCAACTGTGATGGGCAGCCCCATCATTCAGTTTACCCAGAGAGCACAAGAGAGCACACACACACCCCTGCCCCCACTGTCTCGGGTGCTCACCCTGAGGAACTCAAGTGCCTTCTGAGTCATCAGAGGGACAAAAGGGCACCCCAGCACAGTGTTAATGAGCAGTGGGTTTTACTAGGCTCTAAACCCAGGGGTGGTAAGTTTGGATGTTTTCAGAAAGCAGCGTTATCTGGAGAGATGGCTCAGTGGTTATAAGCACTGGCTGCTCATCCAGAGGTCCCAGGTTCAATCCCCAGCACCCACACGGCAACACAGAACTGTCTGTAACTCCAGGATCTGACACCCTCACACAGACACACATGCAGGCAAAATATCAATGCACATAAAATAAAAATAAACAGAAAGCAGCATTACTAAAATATTCTCGGAACTCAGAGGAGTCACGTCTTGCTGTTTTGAAGAGTCGAATTTTCTGTGTGCGCAGGGTGTGGTCTAGAGAGATGCAGGCTCCAGATACCTTTATGGATGACTGTGCACGGTGTGACATGTAAGCAGGATGTAATGTCATCAAATTAGGAAAATGACTCTATTGGGCTCCCCATCTCACAGGGTTCACTTGTGATTGTTTGTATAATGGCATCTTGAAAAGTATAATGAATCCTATTTAAAATTAAATAATACTGTTTTGTCACTTCTGAAGTTTAGTGGCCTTGATTCAGGCATGGACCCTTTAAGTTTCATCTCAAGCTCGCAAACAAAACACATGTTGTCCATCAAAGTGCTTTGATGTTGAAGATTTGGCTCAGGTCAGATTGGCCAACACTGTTCATACGTCTTTCCAAATTCAATTTTTTTTTCACCTATAATCACACCATTTAAAAAAAGCATAAGAAGTCATGGGCACATAAAATGGTAACATCATAGTATACTCATGGATTTATAGAGATACATAACATTTACCATATGGCTTGAATAATCCTAAATGTTCTTCAGAAGACTTTAAAAGGAGCCTTACTAGCACTCCCCATTTCACAGCAGAGCAATCCAAAGCAGAGACTTAAGCCTTAGTAATTCCCACGGTACATACTTACTAAATGATATCTCCAGTATTCTAGCATCGCTAGAATATTGGTATGATTATCATATCCAAAGATGACTTTGCTTGGCAATTAATTGCACATGTGCATTAGTTTTCCATTTCTGCATTAAAAAATTACCTAAAATGCAGAGGCTTCAAACAAAAAAGCATGTGTTAACTCTCAGAATCAGATCGCGGCTGAACTTCATGTCTCTGGCTAAGGGCTGTGACTAGGGTACAGCCAAGATGACGTCTGGGCTGCAGCTTTACCTGAAGGTCCAGCATGGCAGAGTTGCTGGTTAGTTTCAATTCCTCATAGACTACTGGGAACCTCAAATTCTGATGGCCTCAGCTAGAGGCATGCCCACTCTCACTACATGAATCTCCTCAAGGTTGCCTTATCTAGAGCAAGAGAGAGAGGGAAAGGGGAGGAGAGAGAGAGAGAGAGAGAGAGAGAGAGAGAGAGAGAGAGAGAGAGAGAGAGAGAGAGAGAGGAGAGAGAGAGAGATCAAACCCACAAGCCCAAAAGTCACAATGCTTTTGTAGCTTCACTTCAGAAGTGGCATCTGCTCACTGAGGACATATTCTGCTCATTAAAATCAAGTCATTAAGTGCCACCTGCATTCAAGGGGAGTGCGGAGCCGCCATAAAGACTGATTACTATCATCACCTTCTAGAACCTTTCTAAGCACATATCAAAGTGTTTTTAGACAACGACGAATATATCCACTTCCTTTGCCTTTTGCCTTCAGAGACACTGGAGTGGCGCCTCATTTATTGCAACAGCTTAAGAAGTCTTATTGTGCAGAAGTTGCTGAGCTCCACGAGTCTGTCCCCTACTGATGGGCACGTAGGCTTAGATGCTTTTCACTAAATGCCAAACATCACTGCAGCCAGGCTGTCTGGGGCACTGTGGGTCAAGATGGGAGGGTAGGATCTCTGCTTTCAAAGTATTCTCAGCCTGGTGGGGAGAAAGGACAAGTCAGTTTGTAACTGTAGCAGGGCCTTGGCAACAGGATACAAGGTAAACCCAGAAGAGGGCCTGGGCAAATGGGCTGCATCCACAACTCAGTGTATTGCGGTGTCACGACTACGAAATGTCCCCCAAAGTTTCCTGTGTTTGAGACGTCTCAGCTTGATAGGAGTTGGTGGAACCTTCTGGAGGTGGGGCCTAGCTGGAGGAAGTGGGTCACTGTGGGGGATGGGCTCGAGGTTCGGAGCTCCTCAGCGTCTCCCGTCCCTTCTCTACTTCCTGAGGTCCCAGGTGTGAGCTCCTGCCCCCATGCCATCCAAGCCACGATGGGTAGTACCGCATCAGCCCCTGAGGCAAACAAGCACTTCCTCAACTCCGCTCTCCCAGGCTTGTCCCAGCCAGAAGAAAAAGGAACTAACACAGACCCCCACCTCTGTTTCAACAGACAACGAACAATCTGAGCCACAATGTGCCGATTTTAGAGCAGGCCCCACGTCCTACAACTCTATAAATGCACAAAACAATGGGACCGATGGGAGAGGGGGAAATCCAGGCGAGAGTTAGGTATTCTAAAGTCTAAACGACTGACCGTGTTGGCATCTTGTACTCGGTCTAAATCAGTCCATGGCATTTTTAAGGAGCTGCTTTTTTTTTTTTAAAGCAAATTCTCTATTCATTTTAATTTTTTCCAGTGACTGTTTTTTTGAATCTTGAAAGAATACATTACAGAATAAGTTTAACTTTAATTTTTCAGTTGATCACCAAAGAGTGGGTAGAAATGTCAGGGCCCAGAAAGGCCCTGGAAGCAAGGTGCTCTCAGAGTTCAGAGGTCCTGTCTTGTGACCTGGAGACGCTATAGCGGCTGGTTCCCTGCTACTGCAGTTAGCGTTGCCAATTAGATGGGAGCATCACTGGGCTGTTTTGTGAGAAATGAGCACTCACTTTTTCTGAGAACGCCACTTATTGAAGCTACGCTTCTAAGCTGCTAAAGATGGGAGCTTTGGATGTAGAAGGCCCCATGGTTGGCATCCTAGTTCTGGTGTTGCCTGGGTAGCCTTAGAGAAGCCAAACAGCTGACTTTTCTGAATCAGCTTCCTTACCTAAACCTAGCAGGCCCATCCCTACCTACAGAGCCTGTGTCAGAGGAAGAAACTTATCAATGGCAGAAACCATCAGCATCGGGTGGACCAATGAAGGGATGCTTAACTTTCCTAGAGCATGCAATTTTTAGAAAGCAAGTTTGGCTCTCCCAGGGGAGTACAAGTGTCCAACATTTTAAAAAACTGGTAAAGCAAGGTCAGAAAAGAAAATAAAACGGGGCAGAATTAACGTGAGAAGGGCCTGTATTCCCTAACAGAAGCACCCTCTTTTGTTTAATGTGGATGTAGATATACATATCCACGCAAGCACATGTGTGCCCATATGTAGAGAGGCCAGACGACAATCTCAAGTCTCACTGCCCTGGAAATTATAGAGTAGGCCAGGCTGGCTGGCCAGTGAACCCCAAGGATCCACCCATCTCTGGTTCCCCAGTCATGGAATTCCAAGTGTCCCACCATGTCCATCTGGCACTTTTAAGTGAGGTCTAGGGACTGAATTGAAGTCCTCATGCATGTTACCAGCTCATCTCTTCAGGAGGAAGAGCGTATATCAGATATGCCAACCTAGGCTTGTATTCTGGGAAACTAAGACAGGCCAGTGAGTTTGAGACCTGCTTAAGCTGCGTAGTGGGAGTCTGTCCCTCTCGAGGTGAGGGTTGGGGATGGGGTGGGGTAGGACGGAATAGGGTGGGTGGGGGTGTACGACTGCAATCAGCATACTTTTCATCTTTTCCCAAATTACCTTAAACCCATGGAGTTTTCAAGGTAACTATTCTAGCCTGCCTGGCTAGCAGACTTGAAACTCTTTAGAAAGGGTGAATTTGCTCCTCTTTCTTGAAAACATCAGACCTCCGTGACAAAAATTTCTGTGTCAGTTCATGACTTAAGTTCACTACAGACATTAGCAGTTTCCCCAAGAACAAATTTTGGTGGAATAAGGGGAACTCATAAAATACACAAAAGAAAAAGACTTCAAGGTCTACCCAGGAGAAGTCTGACATTTTTCTATTGGTTTTTGTCACTGGCCACAGGGAAGGTGACAGCAATGAGAGCTTTGCCTGCAGTAGGAAACTAAGACTGAGTCTGCTCGGGACACGGTGGGTGGACCACTTGAATCTTCCCGAGAAAGCGCACACTGAAGTCTCGCCGCCACCTGCCCTGGGTGATCACAGGAGAAGGGTGAGTTGGGGGACAGGGAAATGGCTCAGTGGGAAAGGTACTTGCCCCAACAGTCTAGGGACCTGAGTCTGTTCCTTAGAACCTCACAAAGCTGCCATCTGGCCACCATGCAGACCACAGCCAGTGAGCCCACACATACACAACACACACACATACACAACACACACATACATACACACACATACACACATACACAACACACACATACACAACACACACACATACATACACACACATACACAACACACGCACATACATACACACACATACACAACACACACATACATACACACACATACACAACACACGCACATACATACACACATACAGACACATACACAACACACACACATACACACATACATACACACAACACACATACACAACACACATACATACACACATACATACACACACACATACATACACACACATACACAACACACACACATACACACACACACAAATATTTTTTGCTGTTTTGAGATAGGGTCTCTCTATTATCTAGGTGTACCTGCCCTGGAGCTAGCTCTGCAGACCAGGCTGGCCTTAAGCTCACAGAGATCCACCTGTCTCTACCTCCCAGGTGCTGAATTAAAGCCAAGCGCCACCACACCCAGATCAACAATAAATTTAGTTTTATTAAAAATTAAGTATTTTAGAGGCTGGAAAGATGCCATCGCGATTAAGAGAGCTTGACGCTCTTCCAGAAAATCCAAGTTCAATTCCCAGCACCCCGACCGACATTAGTCAGCTCACAACTGCCTGAAACTCCAGCTCCAGGGGATCTGATGCCCTCTTCTGACCTCTTCAGGCAACCATACACCTCTCTCTCTCTCTCTCTCTCCCACACACACACGCAAACATGCACGCACACACACAAACACAAGCATGCACAGATACACACACACGCATGCACACACACACATGCACGCACACACATGCACACAAAGAAATAACCCTGACAGACGAGCCACTCCCAAGTGGTCAGCCCTAAACACATGTACATATCAACAAAGGGTGTGTGTAGACATATGTAACAATAAAAAGAGATTATGAATTTGAGGAGAGATACCGAAGAACTCCAGGTGGGGAGAGGAAAGGGTGAAAATGCTGTAAATATAGTACTCATGTATGAAATTCTCAAAAACACAAAATATTTAATTTTTTTAAATTTGTAAAACACAAATATTTTTTTAAAGAGTTTTGAGCCACCAATTTGAAACACTGCTACGAAGTGGGTACCATCTACAACTCTTTGATGAATAAAAAGAAACCCCTTGGCTGTGACCTGTGATAAGCTGTGTGCTTGATCTGCTCTACTGGGCGGGGATCCAGACACAACTCCAGCTGCCTGGGGCAGTAGGTGATTCCCAAATACCCACAGTTCAGCCTGGAGGCCCCTATGTCTGGCAAAGCCAGGAAGCAGGGACTATTCAGGGCTGAGGCCTTCTTGGTCATGGGGCTATCCTGAACACTGAGGACAGTTAGCAGGAATTTCTAGCTTCTGTGTACTAAAACGCAAGTACAACTACCTACTTACTGTATCATAACCCAAAGCGAGCTAAGAGAATGCCAGATTGGGGTGTGTGTGTGTGTGTGTGTGTGTGTGTGTGTGTGTGTGTGTGAAAGCCAGCCTTGTCAAGAACCAGTACTCTAAACAGATAAAGCAAGGACTAGTCCTTAGAGGGAGAGATGCTTGCTATGGATGCAGTGTTGCTGTGGAATTACACAGATTTCAGAGTGTGGAAGTAGAAAGAGAAGATGGTGATGTTTGGAGACTATAAATGTGGTACCCGATTTCCAGATGGAAGACTGTCACCCCTGTTGTTAATGGTCCACAATAGTCACCTGGAGAGTTTGTACCACAATCCAGTGTCCCGCAAGATCACTGGAATGTGTCTGTATTTCCTGCTGGTGGCAGGGAAAGCCCCTGTTAGAGAGTTCTGCAAGGCCACACTGGGCTAAAATAACTCTCCCTGATTCCTATCAACAAAGTGATCCTCCTCTCTCTGTAAAGAAATGCAGGCAGGGGCCAGGGAGAGAGCTCAATCAGCAAAGTGCTTGCAGTACAGGAGAGAACCTGAGTTCAGATCCCTGCATCCACATAAAATGCACGTTGTTAACATAATCTCAGTACTGGAGAGGCAGAGACCATGAAATCTCTGGGGTTTGAGGGGCAGCTGATGAAGCAAGAACTTTCCTTGGCCCCCAGATTCAGTGAGACCTTGAATCAGAAAAAATAAGGTAGAGAGGGTTTGAGGCTCTACACGTGCATGTACACGCATGTACACGTACACATGCATACACATACACACATGTACATGTACACACGCATACACATACATGCATGTACACAGATATGTGCAAACACATACACACATGTATACATAGACACGTGTGCACATGCACGCACGCGCGCACACATACACACACACACGTACATATGCACCAGAAACAACAAAGACATGCATGCCACCCAAGTAGATAGCCTCAAATTCAACTTGTTTGAGTTCTGTCCCTAAGGCCTGTTCTAACTATAAAGTAGTCTCTTGTCTTGTATAGACTTTAGGTCCAGTGAATTTTGGCAGGAGATTTTTTTATTTCCAAGTCTTTTACAATAAAGTTTATAGCACCAGTAAAAGGGACCTAAGTAAATAAACAGTACATGAACCAAGAGTGGGAAGTGATCAAGACGTCTGAACTCATTGTGTTAAAGCCGAAAGTCAAAGTTAAAATACTAAAGACTATAAATGCGTAAAGAATTTGCGTTCTGTTCTAGGCATTTCCAGACAGCTAAACGAAGGGGGCTGAGGTCTGACAACGTCCTTGCCAGGTCTAGGTTAAATCCTGCCCTGAGGGAGAAGCAAAGAGGTAAACAGAGCCTGGAACTTTCCAGAGTAGAAGGCCAGAAATTCTCTAAGCAGGGCCACTCCTTTCTCTCCTTCCACCGGAAGGAGTGTCCATCTCATCATTTAGACCTAGTAGACCAGGAACTGAGGAAGCACTGGCTCCATCTCCTAACAACAAAATGTCAACACAAGGGGCCAAGAGGAACAATCAATACATCACAGCTTTCTCTTCACCTGTTAAGATTAGACCATGGGCCCACCAATTCCCACTCCAAATTTTCCCGGGGTGGCCCAGTCAGTCAGGGAGTGGGCTGGATATTCCCCAGGGCAAGGTCTGGTCATTCCTCAATGTTCTTTAGGAAATGGTGTTCAGAAGTAAAACTAGCTGCCCCTCCCGTGACAGAGCCCAGGGCAAGGGGAGAGGTGGAGCTGCTACCCAAAACAAACTTTCCTCAGGCAACAACAAACAGTTAACACTTGCAGTCTGTCAACACCAATTAGCCTGACCCCAAAGAAGCCTGATAAGGCCCAAGCTAAAATCCAGCTAGGCCCTTAGCAAGAAGAGCTTCCAGCCCTTCCTTCTTGAAGAGCAGGCCCTCAGCAAGACTTACTTCTCCCAGTAAGCCAACAGAAGGATCCCTGAACACCACCCACCCACCCTAGCCCCCCTCCCTCCTGCACACCCCACTCCCATGCCTGGAGGGCCTCAAGCTGAACGCTATTACTTCCCTGAGCTCTGTGATGCCAATATTCAAATTGTTAAGCTTTGTGTTTTATATTTTTTCTTAATACTCTTGGGTAAATATAACAGGTTTTTGTGGGCTGAAACTGTAAATGTTTCTTTTGAATACTTCATTTCCCTTTGTCTCCTAATTTAAGAATAAACGGACCATGTTCTGAATATCCCCAAAATATCATGGTCCCTAAGCAATGTCAGCTATGTATGGCTAATGGAGAAATTGGTCTTGGTTTAGTAAATTGTTTGCAATTAAAAAACAAACAAATAAACCTGTCACCTGTGGCCATCCACCCAACCAAACCCTACCCCTCTCTGGAGTCTGCTCTATTGACAAACTTCATGATATATTTGGAAGCTGTGCATTTCAACCTGTCACTTAAAAAATGCTTCTTTTCAACATTACACCCCAAGAGGCTTTAAAAAAGAAAGAATCAAGTCACCACACAACACTGCTTTTTTCTTCAATGTTTTATTTATATAGAAATACTTAAAAAATGAAGTAGCACCATTACTTAGGTTTACCTTTATTATGTAGAACTTTAAATGTCAGAAAAATAAAACTCTTGATACAATTTCAAATCTTGTCTCAGCAAATATAATATTAGTATTTGACCATGAGGTTAAAGGCCCTTTATCATAAAATAAAATATACTTTGTTTTTTTTTAAACTTTGCTCAGTAAAGTACATTTAAGCTCAAGTAACGTCACCTACATATACATAAACAGGTGGTAAACAAATGTATTAAAATAGAAACACTAAAACTATAGCGGTGCAACAGAGTGTCTGTAATTTGCACTGAATTCTATTTGTACAAATGTTAGAAAGCGCCAGCTGTTCCTCTTGACACGTTTATACATTTCCGTTTTTGTAATAATATAGAATAAAATATGCTTTATATCACTGAATAGAAAATATGCTGGGTGAAGCAGATCTAGAAGATTTTGTCTGAACCTATAAAATCTCCATCCCAACAGAATACTGCTCAAAACGTTATACATTTTATGGTTTGTAATCCGTCACAATTGTGTGATTATTAAAATAATACAGTGTTCTTTGCCATAAGGCCATACTAAAAATAAAAAGATTTAACCCAGCTACAAAAAAGTTCACTGAACTTAAATTAAAATACTTGTAAACATCTTTGCAATATGAAATATAATTTTTCAAGTCAAAAAAAGAATAAAATACTTCAATCTGTATTAATGCAATTTCTCTTTAAAACTTTTAAAGGTTTTTTTTTAATATATAAGAGATATGTTACAGTTTTGACTTTAATAAAGCTGCAGGGTCCTGGCTGCACAGAACTCCTGGCCCTTCCGTGAACATTCAAAAAGGATCCAGATCCACTTCTGTTCTAGAACGAGCGCTGTAGGAACCCACCCACAAAGTGAAACACACGAAACAGTCCACACATCCCATAGCACAATTATTAATCATCTTCATAATTACTGTTCATTTTTCTCCTACTTCAAGAAAATGGAAAACTTGTGGGGTTTTCTTCTTTTGGAAGCTTCCTATTAAGTACAGTGTAAAAACTATCGTTACTAGAATGTCGCCGTTCCTATTATTTATAGAGCATGCAATTCAGGTGGTCGGAGGCTTCCCAGGCTACAGTACTCCTGATGCAGAGATCCTGGCAAGTTCCTTTGTTTAAAAATGACATTTTAAAAATGAGCGGATACTACAGCTTTCCAAGCTCCTCTGGGATCTCTGAGAGTGAGGAGAGTGAGGTGGAAAGAGGCGGGCACCAGAGGCGTCTGGGCAGGTAGGCCCTAGGGAATGAGGGTCTAGGGAGGGGACCCTCCTTCCCTGCACAGTGCACGCACGCGCGCACTGCCTTCAGGAAAAGATGCGGATGGCCTGAGTGACCGCGGTGTGGCAGACGGGACACTCGGGCTCACTTTTCTCACAAATGCGGTTGGCACACTCCATGCAGAAGAGGTTGTGGCCACAGGGCACCAGCGCGGCGATCACTTCGCTCTCGAAGCACACAGAGCAGTCGCGGCTGCCCTTGCGCCGCAGCCCCGAGGAAGAGGAGGAAGAGCTGGAGGAGGAGCTGGAGGACGAGGAGGAGCCTGAAGTGTCCGACGAAGGCAGACCGGGGAGCTGTGCCCCAAGCCCATTAGCATAGGCCGCGTAGGCCAGACCACCACCGCCCGGGTCGCTGCGCACCCGCCGAGCCAGGTGGTGCTCTCCCGCCCCTGGGGCCATGTGTAAGGGTGGAGACAGGCGCGGGCAGCTGGTGCCCGGGTGCAGCCGGCGGTGCACCAGCAGCCCCAGGTTGGCATTGGAGGGTGTGCTGTTGGCGCCACCCCCGGGAAAGACCACCGAGGACGACGAGGCAGATGAAGATGCCGAGGAAGAGCAGGAAGAGGAAACTGGGGCTGCAGATCCACCTCCAGGTGACCGCTCGAACTGGGCCCAGAGAAGGGGTGTCCCAGGTGGTGGGGCGGGAGCTGGGTCGAAAGCAGGCTGAAGCTCAGGACCACCATCCGGGGAAGGCACCGAGGCTTCCCCCGCTGTGTAGGTGTAACCATTGCCGTTATTGTTGTTGTTTCCATTGTGGGCAAAGCTGAGCGCAGGGCTGGGAGGGCTGTAGTCCGCCAGGCGTGAAGTGGCAGCGGCGCTGCCGCTGGTTCCACCACCGAAGTAAGAGTCTGTAGATGCGCTGCCAAGCGAGCTGGAGCTGTCATTGCGATAGCTGGAGAAGGGCTTGCGGCCAGGGGTGGGAGTAATGCTTGGGGTGGGTTTGCTCCAGAGGCTGCCGGGGCCGGACCCGCCGGACCCGTGATGTAGATCAAAGCCCACGTCTGTGCCATTGGCATGGAAGTCGTTCTCATCTGTCAGCTCGATGATGCCACCGGTGCGCAGCGCAATGTGAGCCTCGATCTCCTCTCGAGCGCGATCCACGTTTTCTGGCATCCCAGTCACCTCGAACACGGGCTCCTTGTCCCGGCTGGGTGTCACAATATATGTGTGGGTCTGCTGTTGAATGCGCTTGATCGTGGCTCCCTTCGGCCCCACCACGAGCCCCACCACGCGATATGGCACCCTCACTTGGATAGTGGTCTGTCCTGGCAGGTTGGGCGGCCCGGGAACAGCGCCGTTGAGGGCTGTGTTCTTGTTACGAGAGGCTCGGATCATGGAGAAGTGCTCCGCGGCGGAGATGATCTCCCTCCGAGCCATGGCCACATCCTCCTTCCTGCCCGTCACAACAAAGACAGGCTCCTCCCCGCGAACTGGGGTCTTGATATAAGTGTTGGTCTTCGCCCTCAAAGCTTTGATTTTACAACCTGGGAGCCAGGGTGCAAGGGAGGGAGTAGGAGAGAGAGACAGACACGCCCATTATCCCGGGGTAACCGCGGAGACCTGGGACAGCCCGCGCCCAAGGCAGCTGGACAGCAGAACACGCGACAGGAGAAAGGGGGCGTCTCCCTAGCTGACCCCGAACCGCGCCAGGAGCTGGACCGCGGGTTCCACCCGCGAAACGCTCGAGGAACAGCCCATTGGCTGCCTGGCCCTCCCCCAGTGACTGCAGTCGCCCCAAGCTAAGCCCCAGAACCCCAGAAAAGTCATCTGGGGAGATGCTTCTGGGAACCAAATGGGCGCGCTGACTGCCTTGAAGATACCAAGGGGTTCCCGGGAAGCCGCAATTCCTAAGCGCTGGAGCGCTTGGGGTGGGGTTGAGGGGATGGCAGTCCTGGGACCCATTGTTCCTTCTCTGGACTCCAATCCATTCCTCTTAGCAGAAATCCTGAATCCTCCTCCCATCGGACGCTCTCCCCTCCTCCCCCTTCCCAAAGGACCACCAGAGACCCCTCTCCCCCAGTATCTTATATTTAAATTATCTTTCCTAGGGTGGACTAAGTCTGGAGCGTTAGAGGAGAAGGCAGGGATTTTAGCAGGAGAAAGTACATCCTGCCGCGGCGCTGGCGCCGGCGTGGAGGGCAGCCTGCCTGCACTTTCTTTGTCTGGTGCGCCGGCCCCAGCGCGCGGCTCTTCCTCTCTCCTCAAGGCTCCCCCGCGCCACAGCTCGAGATCTTGCACCCGCCCTCACAGTGAGGCGGCGGCCCGAGATCCTACACACCCCTTCAGTCCCCATCCCTGCCGGACCCACCTTGTCGCCCTACGATCTCCGCGACGTGTTCGGAACTGGGTACCGGCACGCACTCGGTCATGTTCACGCTCTTCTTGCGGGGCTCGCTGTCGTACAGAGAGGCGCCCTCGTCACTGTCCAGCCCCAACAGTGAGAGCTGATCGAGCGCAAGCTGCAGGGCTCTTTGGTCATCCAGAGTCTCTCCCCCGCCGCTGCCACCGCCGCCTCCGCCTCCGCCGCCGCCGCCTCCCCCGCCGCCGCCGCTGCCGTTGCGCTCCAGGTCTGCAAACAGCGAGCTGGGCATTGCTCCGCCGTGCACGCCGCGCCCCAGCCGGCTCTCCGCTCGGCAGCCAGAAGCTGCAGCCACAAAGGCAGCCGGGAAGAGGGTGGTCAGGGGCGGGGAGGCCGGTCGGCTGCGGAGGGCTCCGTGGCTCGTTTCTCGGCTCCGAGAGGAGTGGGTCGCTGCGCGCAGTCCGCACCGGGCAGTGGCTGCAAGAGCCCCCGCCTGGGTCCCCACCCCAGATCTGCTGGCGGTTGGGGTGGGGGCAGAGCTCGAGCGGCGGCCGCGCGTGCCCCCCGAGTGCCCGGCTGGCTGGCCACAATGCCGAGCGCAAAGCGAGCAGGCGAGCGACAGCAGCGTTTCTTTAAGGAGCCCCTCCCCGGCTCCTCCACTCCCTCCCTCCCTCCCTCCCGCCCGCCCTCACTCAGCGCTTTTTCCTCCTCTCCTACCCGCCTCTTGACTGAGCCTCTGCAGCCAGACGGCTCCGGAGGGGGACGAGGGAGGCGCAACGTCACCGGCGGGAGCTGACACTACAATGCTACTGACACTATCGCTGGGGGAGGCGATTGGCGCGCGCCTGGCCGGGGGCGGGCGGAGGCCGGGGTTGGGCGAGCGGAGAGCCAGCGCCACCCCCATCGAGCTCTCCGCAGCCCGCCCCGGCCTCCTCCCGGCCGCGCCCCTCCCCCGCCGCCGCGAACGCCTCTCTTTGTTGTCTAATGCGGGACTGGCTGGCTTGGGACATTTATGTGTACCTATCAGCCGAGGACAACTGCTGTCCCCTAGTCTTTCCCCTCTCCTGGCTGAAAAGAAAAGGCGCCCAACTGTAATGCCAGCGGCCAGGCTCCAAACAGCGGTCTTTCGAAAGTCCCGTTACTGCCCCCAAATAAAGCATCTCCGGAGCCGGCGCTACCACTAGGTGGACGGTATGCTATTTGTACAAGAGGGCGGCCCGACATTAGGACGCGGAAACCAGAGCTCGAGGTCCTGAGCCCCATGGTATAGTGACTGCTGGACTCGAGCTGCCCACCTGCGCGGGAGCGCACGCGACACAAAAGACACGCCCGCCCACATTGCCACTCGCGCGCGCGCCCACATTTCGGTCCCCCGGGGTAGCACTTCGCCCAAGTGGCCCCGAAGGAGGAGCGGATGCCAAAACCAGAAGCCGGCTGCCGCGGGGGCCTGACCCGCACCGCCACCGGTGACCTCTGGAATGCTCTGCACCCGGGTCCCGCACACGCCTGGCGCGCGGACTGAGACCCCGCAGGGTCCCAGACGCGCACGAGCGCAGCGCGGCCACTGCCTGGTCGCCAACCTTACAGAGCCAGCGGCTGGTGCGGGCGTGCGCGCCCGCCGCTCCCGGTCCCGCCCCTCCCCTCTCCTCCCCTCCCCTCCCCTCCCCTCGGCCAGGCATGCGCAGTGCCTGCGAGGAGCCTAGAGCGCGCTGGCCCCGCCCTCCGCCCAGCCGGGCTCGGCCGGGAAGGGTTGTGCTCGAGTCCCGCGCTCTTTGTGCGCTTCCCGGGTTGGGGGTGGCGGCGGAGGTAAGGTAGGACGGGACTAGCGGGAGATCGCGGCGAACTGCGCCCCCTCCCGGCTCCTCCACCGACGGCCTCAGATCGCAAGCAAGAAGAAAGGAGGTTCTGAGGGGCGGGCCGGGGCGGGGTTCAGGCCTCCGCGCATCTTCCTTCCTCCGGGGAGGGATGGGGGAGGACGCCCCTTCGGGCTCAGCGCGCGTCCGCTTCTCCCTTCTTTGTTCCGGGAGCCCGCCTGTTTATCCGCGCCCCTGCGCCCTGTCTCGGGCTGTTTGGCCAGTAGTCCGGGGTTTTCCTAATCCTGCCAAGGTTCGGCGGGAGGGACGCCTGCCGAGAACCCCAAGACCACTTGTCTACGCCGCAGACCGGCTTACTGGAGAGTTCTCCCCGCCCCGCCCCCGGAGACCCAGGGCGGATCCAAGGGACCTACAAAGGGAATGGGGTGCCCTGGACTCCGGCTTTTATCCACAATACCTCCCCTGCACAAAGCCTGGGTGGTTTTGAACATGAAACCTGACAATAGACTTTAGACAGTACTGCAAGCTCCCGTACGTACTTCTAAGCGCGCTGCGGTGACCTGAGTTTACAGGCTCACCTGGAGCTGTCTCGGGGCTGAGGTGCTGATTATTTCCTTAGGGAAATGAGGCTGAGGAGCCGCTTTACTGTGGCTATTTCCTCAGGATGTTTACGTCAGCTTCCCCCAAGCTGGCTGTGTTTTTCTTCAAAGGAGCAGTTCCATGAGGGGCGCGCGGCGTCGGGAGGGGAGAGGATGTAAGAAGATGGTGGTGTAGAGTCCGCGGACCTGGAACTCCAGTACGGAAGTCTTCCCTAAGAACTCAAGTGTCAAATTGGTTTGGGAATGAGGAAAGAGTGTACTTGGGGACCCTTGCCTAGACTGAGTTCTGTAGCAAAATGGCTCTGCCTGGAAAGAGTGATAGAAGAGGCGTGCACGAGGGCAGGAAGCAAAAGAGAACCTGACCTAGAAGCCTGTCGTCCCATCCCTTGAGAGGCTGAAGCAGGGGGTTTTCAACCAGTTCCTGGCCAGCCTGGGCTGTATAGTGAGTTTGGGACTAGTCTGGGCTACAGCGTGAGACCCTGATTTGTAACAGTCAACAAAAAGGGGCAGTTAGGGAGCGCCCGTTTTCACCTTGCCAACAAACATGTTAGTCTCCGTTTGGGGTCCACTAGGGTTCCTTTAAAAAACAAACAAAAAAATAGACTATGACGGTGTGCCTGTGAGTGGGGTGGAAGGTCCCTCAGGATACTGGCAGCAGGGAGCTTGTCCATAGATTTTTGCTGGCCTGCCGTAATTCTATTCCCCTGGAACCTGCTTGTAATAAGATTGCAGATGAGTTACTTCTGAAAATTTGGAGGATTTGGCTCTTCACAGAAGTCCCCGGGGACTCTGGCTCATTAGCGGGAAGGTGAATGCAATGCTTCGCCAAGGTGACATGTTTAATGTCACTCTTCCCTGCTGGATGAAAGCGGGAGCCACACTTGCTTGTAACTGTGAACGGTGGCCGACATCACACGCCCCCCCGCCCATGAAAGGAAAGTGGAAAGGCTGACCTCGGGAATTCATGACCAGTCTTGACAGGTCCAGGTGGTCCAGACTGGGGGCTGTCTCGGGAAACCCGTGAAGGTTGGGGTTCTGGAGAAGCGGCAGTGAATCCGTTCCTGAGGGTACTAGAGGGTGACCTGTGTGACGGACATTGTAACCTCTGACAAATCCAGCCTCCGTGCCCAGCTGGACTTCCGCGTTGACTGCGAAGAGGCCGGGATCCAGCTTCCAGTGGGCTGTCTTAACCAAACAGAACAGGACAAAGGGAATTCTGTGGATGACAAGATGCTGCCTTTCCCTCAGCCACCGCCCCGCTCTGCTCGCATGCAGCACGACACAGTGAAGCACCGGAGTGTTTTCAGACCCTTGAATATTTTTATAGGCATAACTCAGAAAATTTCATTTTCCGTTGATGTCTTATAGGTCATCAGCACCACATGCCAGGCCTACTTCTGGTTTTAAATACATCCGCTAATCCCATAGTTTCTGTTAGATTGTTCGAGGCTCCTGTTGGACCCCAGAGCTTATCCTTTTCCTGATACGGGCCACATTCCCCTAGGACTTCTGCGTGTGGACGTATTACGTTTTTTATTTCTACGAGAGAAAAGTGTGGCAGGGTTTGGTCTGGCAGTGAGCATTTCAGTTGCTATAAGTAAGATATGAAAGGCTCAGGTTTTCTCCCGAAAGCAAACAAGAGTAGCAATAAGACAGCCTGAGGTCTCCAAAGCTATTTTATACACATCTTTCACACTGAAGAGGTGGCAGGAGGAATTCAAATCTCCGTGTGAAAGAAAGGAGGCTCACATTGTGACAAAAAACGGGCAGGATAGTGGCTGGGGAAAAGACTCTTTCCGGAGCCATTGTTCTGGTGCAGACCAGGCACATAAGATAGTCCAAATGTGCAAAATACTGAGTCCACCTTGGGTCCTGGGAGGACTTCACAGAGGAGGGGATAAGTGTGTTTTGCTTCAGTGAAGGAAATGCGAGAATTTATAGAGACCAGAGTGTTGCGGTGTGTAGCATCTACTTAGGAACCCAATACCTGCTTATTAGGTGAATGAGTGAGCCAGGCAGAATACGCCTTGAAGGCATAATTTCCTTAAGTACATACATGAATAATTCAGTCTCTAGGAAACAGTCCAAATGACTCCAGCCACAACATGACTTTGGGCAATGTTTAGTAATCACAGATAATATTTATTACCCACGTATGATGTGCCAGACAGTTTATAAATGCCTTCCAATATAGTGTAAGTTTTAATTCTTATAATTTCCCTGAGTCAAAGACTCTGCATGTACCCATTTTATAGATGGAAATTACCTAAGTACCTTATCCCAACAGAGTCAGATTCCCTTCCAAGTCCATGAACCTTTACTGTAGGGACTGGTCCCGCACAGTATCTTCCCAAGATGCTGAGAGAAGTCCTAGCCATTTTTTTTTTTTTTTACGGGATTGTGCGTTTTAGTCACGTTTTCAACACTGAGGTTTTTCTTCATTTTCTTAAGGAGAACAACTATGATGAAGTAAGCTTCAGGACCAACACATCTTAGAAAAACTATTGGCCCCAAGGCCACATAGCTGGTAAGTGGCATCGGATCCTGTGATCTTGACCAAGCCTAAGTTCCTTCCTGTCTCTGAGCCATGGGTCCTCAGTTAGAACTTGGAGATAGTTACAGCCCCACATCCCACCCTGGGTCATAAAGATCACAAGTGGGCCGGGATTTGAAGGCTCTTTGTTCTTTTAGTTTTCCATTGTCTCTGCCTCGTTAACGTGTCAGCGACGCGGAGTTCATGCAATGTGTATCTATTTACTGAAATGCTTTAATAGTGTAGGAAATCCTCTCCATATGCTGACTGAACATAAACAACATGAAGGAATGTGTGTCCGTGTTTGTGTGTGCCTGTGTTCAACTGTGTGATTGAGCAGTAAGCCTTAGAAACAGAATAAGCAATAAAAGTGCCTCAAAATCTTAATGTTTCTTTTTTTTAATGAAAACAATTTTTCTTTGTGTGTTGGGGTTTCTTTTTTGTCGTTTTTTCTTTTATTATTATTATTAATTATTATTATTACAAATTTTCACCTCCTTCCCTCCGTGTGTGGGTTTCTTAAGACCTGAATGTACATCTTTCATCAATTAGCTTTCCCAATAATATCTAGGATCTGTAGAGAAGGCTTTGTAAACAAAGTATGGTTGGTTCAGCCATGAGGACCAGAGGAGTTCAGAACCACAGCAACTATAGAACACACCTGGCTTGGTAGCACATTGCTAAAAGCCCTTGGAGGGCAGAGACAGGCAGACCCAAGGGACCAGCTGGCCCATCAGACTGGCACCAGTGGCAGGCTCCAGGTTCAATGAGAGACCCTAATCTCAAGAGATTAAAAATTAAGTGGAGCGTAATTGAGGAAGGACACCCCAGGTGGACCTATGGCTTCCACAGGCACACACAGACAAGTGCTTACTACACACATACACACACTCAGGGTGCAAAATGTACTTTTCACTTTTAAATAGTGCTAAGAAACAAAAAACAACAACAACAACAACAACAGTCATCCCTGTTCTTGCCACAGGGAATGGTTTTGGGGTCCCACACAGCTCTCCACAAACTGATAGCCGGGCCCCATTGCCAAGGATAATTCCACACAGCTCGTTGAACACAGAGAGGTCAAGCTGGTGTCTGCATGAAGCCTTCACCCCTAAAGCCTAGTCTCTTTGGTGCGGGAAGGTGTACACTGCAGGCTACCAAAAGAGAAACCTAGACACCAACCCAGCCACAAATGGTTTGACCTACATACAATTTATCCTACCTGCTAGACATACTGGAGTCATGGTGGCACAGAACTTGTGGGAGTGGCCAAGCAATGACTGATTGAACTCAAGGCCCACTCCACAAGAAGGACCCCATGCCCTACAGTTACAGTGTCTGGATGGCCAGGAACCAGAGACTGGATTGCCCAGAGACTAGAGTAGACCCAAACACCACTGGCAAAAGTAATAATAATGATGATGATGATGATGATGATGATGATGATGATGATGATGATGATGATGAAATGATTCTTCATGATATTCTGCTATACTCGTAGGTCTGTGCCTTATCCAGTCATATCAGAGAGGCTTTCACTGGCAGTAGATGGGAGTGGATGCAGAAACCCACAGCCAGATAATGTGAGGAGAGAGAGTCTAACTCAGAAGTCCCCATCAGCCTCCCCCAACCTCCTACCGCCTGGAGCTTGGGGAATCCTAGGGAAGAGGGAGCAGAAAGATTGTAGGAGTCAGAGGGAATGGAGGACACAAAAACATGGTCCACGGAGACAACTATGCAGGGCACACGCAGGCTCCCAGAGAACTGGAGCAGCAACCGCAGGGCCCGCGTGGGGCTCCAGCAGGCCCTCTATGTGATGTGGCTGCCAGCTTGGTGTTTTTGTGGGACCCCTAATGATGGGAGCAGGCGTGGCTCTGACTCTCTTGCCTGCTCCTAGGACTCTTCCTCCTGCTGGGTTGCTTTGTCCAGCTTCAGACTTTTGCCTTGCCTGACTGTATTTTGCTTTGCTGTGTTTGATTATTGTCTCCTGGAGGCCTGCTCTTTTCTGAAGGGAGATGGCCAGGTGGTGGTGGGGTGGATGGAGAGGGATGGGGGAGATTGGGAACAGCTGGGCAAGTGGAGAGAGGGGAAACTGTGGTTGGGATGTACTGTATGAGAGAAGACTCTATTTTCATTTGTCTTTAATAAAAAAGTTATCTAAAGGCCATTTATTAAAGCTGTTGGAATTACGAGAGTAGAGAGGTAACTTTTCAGAACGTGTATTATATCAGCCTGTTGTGTAGCTTGACTTCTAAGGTTTAATGTCGCCTGGTTAATAGTCAGCAATCAACATTCTGAATGCCTGAAAGGAAGAAGAAAAAGAAGATCTGTCAAAGAAACCAGGATTCCAGGAGCCGGAGTACACAGTCCTCAGCACTAAGGTATGACCTTCTTCCTCCTACACAGAGGGTAGGACTCCAGAATTCCAGCCTTTGCAGCAGATGCTGCCTTTCCCAGACTCTCATGTTGGAGTCCTACCTGTGAAACAGGTGAAATGTGTGGGAGGCCAGACTTGGGATGTCAAGAGTCCTCACCTGAAAGCCAGTGTCGGGCACTATCAGTCTGAAGTTAAATAAAGGCTTCTTCATTGTGGGGCCAGAGTACAAAGCCAGAATCCAAGGCTTTCAGTGACATTTTCTTGCTTTATTGTTTAAGGAAATAATGGCAGGGTGAACATCTCCCCTGTCCCTTACTTGGCCCTGAGGTAGATTCCTG
Source organism: Arvicola amphibius (assembly GCF_903992535.2). Taxonomy (NCBI): domain Eukaryota; kingdom Metazoa; phylum Chordata; class Mammalia; order Rodentia; family Cricetidae; genus Arvicola; species Arvicola amphibius. The sequence continues at coordinate 153,823,766 of NC_052058.2, read as the reverse complement.
GTTAATGTTGCTGGGAGTTAAAGGTGGTTGCTGAAGGAATTGCCCCTGGATCTAGGGAGTGGAAAAGAGGAAAAGGAAGGATCTTGTAGGACTTGAGAAAGAAGCGTCTGGGACTCCCTCCCAGTTCTGCCTTCCCACTGTGGCACCTGATTGCCTCTGGATGAAGAAAATGTCCCTGGGGGCATTTTACCTGCTTTCAATGCACACCTTGTGTGTAGTGATGGAACAGACACCATCCTGGTGCACTTACCATGGAGGACAAAAGGAAAAAATAATCAATTTATATAAATTTATATAAAGCAAACCCTTTATTATTTAACTCTCATGGTATCCATATAGTAGGTGTTATTATTATTATTATTATTATTATTATTATTACTTTATAAACCAGCTTTCCCAAATCCACATTTCTAGGAAGAGTTAAGGCTGGATTCCAGCATCTCAACTCCAGCTGGCCTTCTGAATAAGCTATGTCCAGGAAAACACAGTGAGAATCGCGAAGCCTCAAAACCATAATAGTGGAAATAATGAAATAGCAATCCCTCTTCAGATAGGCAGCTGTGGAGATTCCTCAGAGATAGGGATGTCAGTGAGATGTCAAGTGGTAATAGAAATAAATGAACAGAATAAGAGAGAGTGTGTCTCGTGGCCACGAGCGCTCAGTGAACAGAGCCTTAAAACAAGAAAACGGGGAAAGGACAGTAGACAACGGGAGGAGTTGGGAGAGCATTGCCGCATCTAAAGAACTATTTGAATTAAGCTCTTTTATCAAAGGAAAAAGGAACTATTCGAGAAGAATGCCCAGAAACTATGCAGGACAGAACAAGGGTAGATGTTCTTGGAAGGTAAACACTGGGATAAGAAAATTTCCTTAAGCCATGCCTTGTCTGCAGGTGGGTGGCCCAGCTCACAGCTGACACACAGGCATGCCTGTGTGCCCATCCACCCAGGAAAGGTTTGCGGGTAGATTGTGTACACAGGTGAATCTCGTCTATTTTGAGGGTGTTTTTCTTTCACTTGTTGACTCTCAGCTGGTCGTTTAGTTCCTGGGCTTTGGATTTCTCATCTCTGAACTAGGAGTCCTGGTGCTCACTTAGGCAGATAACTTGCCTGGGTCCTTCTGTCAGCAGGGAGTGGGTATAGTCTGCTGGGATGAGGGCTTTCTGCATCGTGTTGACAAGAAGGCGAAAACTCTTTCATCTCCACTTTAGTGCTTTAACTATATGATGATAGGTTCTTTGTTCTCATGACATACAGTTTTGGTTGGTCGGTAGGTTGGTTGGTTGGTTGATTGGTTGGCTGGCTGGCTGGCTGACTGGCGAAAGGCTGACGGGTTGGTTGATATTGGGTCTCACCATGTACCCAGAATGGCATGGATCCTCCTGCCTGCCTGAGCCCCATAGTACTGGCATTAGAAGCATGCATCCATCCTTGTTCTCCTCACTTTTTAAAATAAGAAATACTCTTACAACCTAGAGAGTTTTTGTATCTGTATTAAGTGTATGTTGACCAAAAGTCAATATGTTAATTAAAGCAATACAGTCATGATATTGACATAAATAATTCTGATGGAAAATTGCTTCTTTCTCATTTGTGTCAGTTAAAACAACAAAAATTATGCCAATAGTGCTATTAAAATTTTAGCTTGATCTGGGTGTAGTGGTATATGAGTTTAATCCCAGAACTTGGGAGGTAGAGAAGATCAGGAATTCAGTATTATTATCATCAGCTACAGAGCTAGTTCAGAGCTAACCTGGACTACGTGAACGCCTTTCTCCAAAAAAGAAAAGCAAACAAAAACGATGCTTTCAAATTAGCACTTGAGAGGAAGAACAGATGGATCTCTGTGAGTTCAAGGCCAGCCTAGTCTATGTACGAATTCCAGTCAGCCAGAGCTGTCTAGTGAGACCCTATCTTGAATAAAACAACATTTTAACTATTTTTATGTTAAATCAAATGTTTATTAAAACTGTACTATTAGCATCGCAGTCAAATTTGTGTGAAATCATGCATTCACTGAGCCTGACAAACAAAATGGCCACTTAAGGAATGCTTTTAAGACCTGGGTAAGGGGTGGAGGAGGGGAAGATCTAGGAAGAGTTGGAGGAGGGGAAAGCCGTGATCTGAGTACGTTGATAAATAAAAATATAAAATATAATAAAAAATTAAAAGACCAGGTATGGTGATTCATACCTGGAATCCCAGCACTTGGGAGGTAGGAGATCGGGATTCAGGTTTATCATCAGTTACAGAGCTAGTTCAGAGCTAACCTGGACTACATACATGTGAAAGCCTGTCTCAAAACAGAAAGGCAAAAAGAAAACAATGCTTTCAAGTTAGCACAATTACTACTATACCCAACCAGACCATTAAAATATAGACTACCAGGTAAATTCCATATCTTGGAGTGAAAATATAGCCAGAAATTTTAATAAGCTGTATAAATAAACAACCTAAAACAAGGCAAAACAAAAATCATCAGAAAACCAAACAATTTCAATACCATCATCAAACTCATCAAACAGTGGTGGCTCACGCCTTTGATGCCAGCCTTCGCGAGCCAGAGGCAGGTGGATCTCTGAGTTGGAAGCCAACCTGGACCACATAGTTCCAGGACAACCAGGACTATGTAAAGACCCCCTGCGTCAAAAAACAAAAACTAAGCAGGCAAACAAAAGCATCAAATACCAACAAGCCAGTAACTCTGGCCATAAGGAAAATGTGCTGATCCTCAAGGAAGACACTGCTCAGGTTGGATCTGATGCATTTTGTGAAGTTAAGATCCGGAGATGGACAGATCTGACAGCTCCTCAAAGCCCTGGAAGTTGCTGCCATGACCCTCTGACTTCTCACCAGTAAAGTAGGGGCTTAGAGCATTGGGCTTTGCTGGCAGCAGAAGTGACACTTGTTGACCAGACTAGTGACGTGTGTCACTAATAAGAATCTGGCAAAAGGAGATGTATTTAACTATGTTACACAGCTGCAAAAGTTAAAACAGCACGTTCGGACATCCAAAGGGAGTTTACCTTCAAAGAAGATGGCAAGCTTTGGAAACAGATCCGGACTAAGATGAATTCACTATGTAAAAAGGAGAGAAAGGGGCTGTGAGAGACAGTGGTTCTGGGTTGTTTTTAATGTGTGTGTGTTTCAGTGGTGGGAACTGATCTAAGCCCTCACATGTGGGTAAACACTCTACCGCTGAGCTCTATCCTCGGCCCTCGCAGAATAGACTTAAGGAATTATTTAAAATAATTCAATTGTAAAAATAACTAACAGAAACAAGCACCGCTGCTCCTACAGTAGTAAGGGAAGGGCTTTCTCAGCTTGATTCTATTGGTGGAGATAATTTAGGTAAATACCTATAGAAGCAAACTTAAAACCTGTATCTATATAGTACCACAGAGGAGGACTCCCCAAGCGGAAGGTGAGCAACTCCAGATGTCCCAGTGGGAGGTCATAAGAATTAGTGATATGGTTTTCTTTCTTATTTTACTATATGAGCTTGAACTAAAAAAAAAATGTTAGACAAATAATCTTACAGCTGGTCCTCAGATTAGGCAGACAGACAGACAGATGATGGATGGGTAGATGATAGATAAATATAATGTATATGTGTGTAGTGTGTGTGTTCATGCATGAACGCTGTCAATCTTCCTAGACTGCAGGCAGAACCCAGCTCTCCCTTTGGATCACTTCCTATTCTATATAGCTCGTGATTTGACATAGAAACTGGAGATATGATGGCATTCTGATAAGGCTAATTCTTTACAAAAGCATCTATACTCAGAATTTTATGTAATCTTCTCAAAACCAATCCTGTGCCACAGAACAAATGAGATGTAGTGGCAATGCCATGGAGTAGGAGGGTGACCTGAGGCAAGGCTTTCTTTGGGACCTGCTCATCCTTTCCACAGATACTTAGAGGGTCTGTCCTGGGGGCACTTGGCCAGCAACTTAGAATAGGAAGTGATCCAAAGGAAGAGCTGGGTTCTGCCTGCAGTCTAGGAAGATTGACAGCGTTCATGCATGAACACACACACTACACACATATACATACTTCCAACAATAACCCACACATTGTATCTGTAAGTAGTCAAAAGTTATGGATGAAGCTAGTAACTGCTGAAGAGGATTCTTGTAGGCGGTTGACAAGAGAACTCAATGGTCTGAAACCTTGGAATTCAGAACTCTTGTCTCCTGCTGAGTCTGCTACAGACTCTGCTCACGCAGGGAACTCAGATCCACAACTCTTGCCCCTCTTCTTTTGCTTCCCTCCACCCCAAGACCCACCCATACCACCAAAGGGTCCTGAGTACACAGCCCCCGTATCCACACACTGAAGCTTCCCCAACACCATCATCTCCTGGATACCTAGGAGCCCTGGGTATACACACTTACAGGGAAGGCTCTGCATGAACCGTCAGAGAGAGAGAGAGTCACACAGACACACATCAGGGCCTTCTGGACAGCTTAGATAGATAGGACAGGTTAGAAAATTAAGGGGACGTAGGAAGGAAGGCAGTCTCTCCCGCCGGAGTCCAGCTGAAGTCTCACGAGCTGAGGGACAAGAATGCCAGAGCAGTTAGCATTTCCTGTGCAGCATTGCCTGCAACAACACAATGCTGCTTCTGTAGACAGACGCTTTAAACAAAAAGGTTAAAACAGCAGTGAAACACATTAAGGCCTCCCTTCCTAAATGTGAATTGCGATTTTTCTGGAGTTTTCAAAGGAAACCCCATCAAAGATAAAAGGCAGGTCTAGCACCCTGGTGTAACCATTGTGACCCAAGGTTTTATCTTATTTTGTTACAATCCTATTCAAAGCTCTTCCGGGACTGTGCTGTCGCTTCATTTATGAAGACAGAGGGTTGGGGGCTTAGCCATCCTTTGGGCTGTACCCCAAGAGGCACCAAAATTATATGTATAGCTAAACTAAAACAGTTGAGCATGGTTCTCCTCAGAGATGCCTGCACCCACTGTTGAGTGTATCTTATCCTTTCTCTTCACCCCTGTGCTAACATCTGTGATAAACTTCTTTAAAAACTTCCTCCCCGGGGGGGGGGGGGGCTGGAGAGATGGCTCAGAGGTTAAGAGCACTGACTGCTTTTCCAGAGGTCCTGAGTTCAATTCCCAGCAACCACATGGTGGCTCATAGCCATCTGTAATGAGATCGGGTGCCCTCTTCTGGCCAGCAAGTATACAGACAGAACACTGTATATGTAATAAAAAAAAAAAAAAAAAAAAAACAAAAAAAAAAAAAAAAAAAAAACTCCAACCCTGCTGTAAACTCTCTCAGTCTCAAGTTCTCTCCTGCAATGAAGTAAGGCATCCCTTCTTCACCTGAGTAGAGTCTCTCAAAAGAACTCCATGAACTGCTGGAGCTTCATAGTGAACAAGACCCTCTAAAAGCAAAGAGCCCATCCAGGGCAGGGGCCTTTCCTCCTAACACAACCAAATGATTTGCCTAGACAGTAACTCCTGAGCTACACACACACACACACACACACACACACACACACACACACACACACACACACACACACACACACACACACGCTCATTCTCGCCATATGAAAGAAAGTGCAAGTTGACTTCCGAAGTTTAGATACCACAGTCATTGAGAATCTTTCCACAAGTAGAGTCTCCCACTGATTCCTCCCTCTGTCCCTCTATCCACTGTCCCTCCTTCCCTCCTATCCTCCCTCTCTTTCTTTTTATCCTCCCTCCCCCCTGCACCTTCTTCCCCCTCTCTTTTCCTATACAGATATTTAGAAGATGCTTTCCACGCCAGTCACTCTGGGTATCAGAGAGTCCAGAACAATCAAGACAGAAAGCTGGAAGGAACTTAGGGACCAGAGAGCAGAGAGCAGACCAGCCTTGAGGACACACAACTAAATGCACAATTAAACCAATTATAGCCCCGGGATAAAGGCCTGGACAGATAAGCAAGTGTTGATCTGTGAGTTGCTTTTGATTTCAGGCTTCCTGCTGCGAAGGGGCGGGGTGTAAAGCTGCCTTTCTCTGGAAGAAAATATCTAAGGGCCTTAGATATTTTCAAACACTCCTCCCTCTGGGTGCATTTCTGACAGCCAGCCAGCAATGGCGAGAGAGCTTCCCACAAGCACAGGAGCGGCTGTGATGAAATCAATGCCCACTACTTTATTACTGCAGCGAAGGCTAACTGAAAACTTCCGTGACCCAAATTCCTGCAGTGTTACAAAACCAGTTGTCCTGAAGACCACGCTGCTGGCTTCTGTGGGGGATGGAGAAGGTGGAGAATGTGCTTCAGGGCAGAGGAAAGCTGCACCTGGACAGCCCTGTGCCACAGAGTGGGAGAGAAGGGACAGGCGGGTGTGACAGGTGACACTTCCCATATCATTGCTTTTTGTTTCCAGATTGCATGACCCCGGACCATTTCTAGAGAGTGAATGAGTCCTCACTTTAGAATGTGACAAAAATGGAGGGGTTGAGTTGGTTCCAGCTCCTTGCAGCCATAACCAGTTGAATGAAATGTCATTCAGCTACTAATACTAAATTCGTGTGGATCTACATAGAGAAAACAGACAGTATCCCATGTTAAATAAAATAACTGTGCACCGAGGGGCAGAACCCTAGAAAGAAAACCCACATGTGCTGTTAACATTAGCAACCTGGATTTTTGATTGCCGATTGGCCGAGTATTTTCACTAATAGCTATCGGAGAAAAGAACGATTACATCTCTACAATTAGGTAAACATTCCCTGGAGAGGCTCTCTCCTGGCACTAAACGTTCCAGCAGAAGAAACTCTTAATTTTAAAGTTCTGTCTGGTACATTCACACACACACTCACACACATCCATACACATACACACTCACACTCACACACACACTCACATCCTTATACTCACAGTCACACACACACATCCATACACTCACACAATCACACACACACACATCCATACACTTGCATAGTCACACACACTGACATACACATACATATTCATACGTGCGTGCACACACACATGTATGCATGCAAACACACACACACACACACACGTTTTCCTGCACCTTCCTTGCACAAGTTCTCAGCTAGAAGGCAATGTAGGAACTGGTCTGCCCTGGGCTGAGTACCTTCCCCATCTAGGGTGCCCTGCTTCAGGTCAGTTGTTGACCTGAGGCTATGCCCTGGGCGGGTGGTAAGAAGAGCTGGCCCCACCCACAAACATGGCTCCACTGCCATACCCCACCCTCACCTTCACCCCACCTGCTTAGCTACCTGGGGAGCCCTTCCTCTCTCTGCCTACACATTCACACGGAATACAGGCTTTTATCTTTCTTTGCAGGATTTGGGGTGACATCACACATCAGAATTAGAGCTGAAGAAAGGCCAAGGAAGTGGCTAGTGAAGCTATCTCCACAGCATCTTTTTATCTTAAAAAATAAAATAAACCTCTCAAGTGTCCCCTGGCAAGACATGAGTACTGATGACATAGTTATCTTGGTCAAGGTTGAGGCAGACTGGGATAGAAACCAAACTCCCCTGAAATGTTCCAGAACTGGCCCCCAGCCTTCTCCCCCTTCTCCTCCTCTCCCCTCTTCTCTCTCCTTTTCCTGCTTTTCATCTACTAGCTGTCAGGAAGCACGCGAAGCTAATAGACTTGGTTATACCAGCCGCACGGAACCTTCCGGGGAAACCTCCATCTACTCATTTGTAACATCAGGAAGGTCACCGCTCACTCTGAACGTGCTTGTTTCAGATTGTTTCGTTCTTCCAATGTGTCGCAAAGCACGCAGCTGCCAGAAAGGCCGCGGCCACCACAGTTATGAGGACCTCAACTCTCATTTTGTTCTTGCACCAGCGCGTTACACTGCTGATACGTGGGACTCCGTCCTGAGTGACATCGCGCTGCTCACACGTGGGACTCCGTCCTGAGTGACATCGCGCTGCTCACATGTGGGACTCCGTCCTGAGTGTGCTTGTTTTAAATGATTTTCACTTCATAGGTGTCATTGAGTTAGGACTCATGCAAATGTTACTTGCTCTGATCTCTCTCTCTCTCTCTCTCTCTCTCTCTCTCTCACACACACACACACACACGTACACACACACACACACACACACACACACACACACAGAGCACCTTCATCTCTCATCAGGAGCTTGGATCTCGGTCAACACCCCTTTCCCCTCACCTGATATGGACTCACTGCAGATCTTCCAAATGGGAAATTTCCACTGTTCCTTCTCAGTGCTACTTCAGGAGCGCTTTAACCTTCGTGCCTCAGTTCCCAGTTTTGAGAAATGTGAGGATATTCATTATTCCATACTCAATGAAATTAGCCCGAGAAGAAAATAGTAAGTTATGTATAAATCCTGCTGGTGATGTGAACAGATGCTCATGGACCCCAGATAGGGCACCAACACTAGGCTAAAGAAACCATTTCACCTGCTTAATTTGGTGGCCCACTGAGTTTACTGGGATCACTTACAGGAACATAGGTGACTCAGGCAACTGCATTGCTGAAAGCCTCCTCCCCGCAGCACGGGTGACAATCTCATAAAAGGCGCATCCCTGGAACTCCCTGAAAAACTTGCAAGCAACTCCACAGGAGAGAGTCTTCTCTCCCCAGTAAGTGTTTAAGCTTATGTAACCTCAGGGGAAGGGCCTCATGGGGGCTGGGGCCTCATGAGTCTTGTGATGCTAAGAACTCTCATAACTTCGTTGTGAGGTTAGCATCTCCGGGAAGGAGTGTTGCCACTAGAAGGAAATAGCTGTACAAGACCCTAGTATAAAGGAAGTAATCTCACAGAGAAGATGCTCGGAAGATGTTTGGAGAGGGATTTTAAAGCAGAAAGACCGTGCAGGCAGTGGTATGAGAAGGTTTAAAGCCGAACGTGCACGGCCTTGCCGAAGTGACGGGGACCAGCAGATGTGAGGCCACAGATAGCCTTAAGTGTTCGACTCATAGAGGGCGAGTCTTCGGTCACACAGATGCTACTGTCCCCTCAGGCCGGTGACCCAGAGGGGGCACACGCCAGCTGTAGGCGTCCCTGTTCTCTAGGGAGCCGCATCTGTGGCTGGGATCCAGCCACCATCTGTGTCTCTGGCGCGGAACGGAATGGGGGCTCCTGGAAGCACAGGCATGACTGTCCCCTTGGCATCCCATCTGCTGGGAACCCCTCGGCCACTGCTCGAACGGGGCCAGCTGAACTGTGAGCACATTCAAGACCCGTGAATAGGTCCTGAACAGTGGCCCCGTGCTGGTCCAACTGCAGACTCTTGCTGCCTTCAAGCTCCACAGCTTCCAAGCTCGGGTTCTGTGGGTGCCACAAAGCAAACCGCCTATCGCACCTCCTCTTGGAACAATGGCTTTGTTCAAAGGTAACTTTGAGTTTTTGTTTGTTTTTTAATTTTTCAGTGGGACATAGTTCAAACTTATGGAAAATTTGTAAAACTGAAAATGGTACAAAGAGCACTCATCTCTTCAGATTCACGTGTTGTTGCTGGGGTTGCCCTTGTCGGGCATGTCTTCTTTCGGTTTGTTGTTGGTGTCTTTCCTCTTCCTTTCCTTCTTCCCGCCCCCCACTCTTACTTCCTGAAACATCTGAGAACCATGTACATATATACTATGATACTTGAGCCTTAAGTTCTTCAGTATCCGTTTCTGAAAAATGAGGTATTCTCTTTCAAAACCGTGTCCTGGGGATCAACTTTGGTAAACTCAACCCTGATAGAATTTTATGAAATCTACTTGTAGTGTGAAGCGGCGGGGCTGCGTCCCGCCACCCGCCGCCGGCTAGCTTTACACCCGAAATAATTACACGGAAACTGTATTCTTTTAAAACACTGCCTGGCCCATAGTTTCAGCCTCTTATTGGTTAATTCTCACATCTTCCTTTAACCCATATTTAGTAATCTGGGTAGCACCACGAGGTGTGGCTTACCAGGAGAGATCTTAACCTGCGTCCATCTCGGAGAGGAGCAGCATGGAGACTCCAATGGCGACTGCCTGAAGCGTCTCTCCAACTCTACTTCCTTGTTCCCACAATTCTGTTCTGTCTACTCCACCTACCTAATTTTCTGTTCTTAAAGGGCCAAGGCAGTTTTCTTTATTAATTAACCAATGAAGGAAACATAGACAGATAACTCTCCTCCATCATTTCCCCTTTTTCTGTTTAAACAAAAAAGAAAGGCTTCAACTTTAACATAGCAAAATTAACAAAACAGTTATCAAGCAAGTATTACAGTTACAATATTTAAATCTATTTTATCTTTTATCATAACTAAGGAAAGCTATAACTATCTATTTATTCTTCAACTCCATCAAAGACTCCAGAAGGATATAATGCTACCTAAGTAAACAAGAAATAAGTAACTTATAAAACTCTAGAAATGACAGAGACAACTCGCTGCCTGGACAGTCACCCAAAGTTCCTCTGTACCGTTGGGGCATCCATCTTCGGGCTTCAGGCCCACAGTATCCAGCAGACAATTTCATGAAGCAGAAAAATTCCAAAGACAGTTCAGTCACTTTCTGCTGTGTCCTGCAGAACGTCTCGCAGACTCTTTCACGAATCAGGAACCCTGAGAGACCATCTCACCTTTAGGCAAGTTTAGCAGTCCTCTTTCTGTGGGTTCCTTGTGTCCAGTTTATGCAACAGTCCAGGCAAGAGCAGTTTCTTGCCCAAATGGCTAACAAACTCCATAAGTAGCCTCTTCGATGCCCATCTTCCTCTTGAAGTAGATTGGTGCTGCCAGGAGCAGACGTGTCTCATTGTCATGAAAAACCCTAAGTTATTAAAACATTAAATGCCATATTCTGCAGTCTTTGAAAGATATGAAGAATGCCTATCTGAAATATATCTATGCACATCTAGAAAATGACTAACATGACTACAAGCTTGACTATTAATCGATGATTATCCATTAACAACCTATATTTCCTAATTATACATTACATTCTTTAAAATGAACTACAATCACAATAGCTTAATCAAAATCAGAAATACATATACATATAACAAATTGACCTTAAAATCCATACCAATGCAAATTATTCATATCTATATCATATCCCCCTTTAAATGTAAAAGAACATTTATAAACAATATTTGGGAATGTGGGCGCAGTTATTTCTCTCCAAACTGCTTCCTGCTGAGTGGGGGCGTTGTTATTTAGGTCTTTCATGGTATAACCTGTGTGCTAGGTTCCTCTCAGTTGGCAGTTGAGTGAAGTAATTTTTTGAATATGTTCACAGCAACCTTTCAGGAGGGCGTGGTCTATCATACCATATTGGGACAGAAGCAATCCACAGAGTCTCGTCCTCTGTGAAAACAAAAGAAGAAACTCTTTTCCAAAGCATCATGTTCTTAGATCCAAATCCTGAAGTCATACCGTTAAGATGTCCATTCTGGTCTATCCTGGCAGCCCATATAATGAAATGTCTCTCTGTACTTAGCTCCTTTACAGTCAAAAAAATCAAAGAAAACACAACAAAATACATAATCCAGACTCTCTGTGAATTTTCCATTTTTACGTGGCTTATTTTCACTCTATCACTTTACTTTATTCTGTCTCTTTAAAGACTTTACCCCTTTTTTAAGGCATTAACTTTATTCTCTATATATTTATTTTTTTCTCTCTCTCAAGCCTACGTACAGTCATCCAACATTGTGACCCATATGGGGGTCTTATATGTCTGAATCTGTCCTATTGTGAATCTGTAATT